>NW_027194486.1:0-26070 GCF_032444005.1 Ranitomeya imitator
CCTGAAGAACATATCACACTTTTCATCATAGTGCTTTTACCAATGCATAAAATGCATGGAGAAGTCATTTCGAATGACTGGTCCTCAGTGTTGTGAGAACGATGACTGGTTAAAATTTTTGGTGGTTTCTTGTTCAGTCCATAGGCCTACATCATGTGGCAAACCGGTGAGCATGTGGCTCTATTAGTATAGGAGATACCTGAAAACATATCACACTTTTCATCATAGTGCTTTTTACCAATGCATAAAATGCATGGAGAAGTCATTTCGAATGACTGGTCCTCAGTGTTGTGAGAACGATGACTGGTTAAAATTTTGGTGGTTTCTTGTTCAGTCCATAGGCCTACATCATGTGGCAAACCGGTGAGCATGTGGCTCTATTAGTATAGGAGATACCTGAAAACATATCACACTTTTCATCATAGTGCTTTTACCAATGCATAAAATGCATGGAGAAGTCATTTCGAATGACTGGTCCTCAGTGTTGTGAGAACGATGACTGGTTAAAATTTTTGGTGGTTTCTTGTTCAGTCCATAGGCCTACATCATGTGGCAAACCGGTGAGCATGTGGCTCTATTAGTATAGGAGATACCTGAAAACATATCACACTTTTCATCATAGTGCTTTTACCAATGCATAAAATGCATGGAGAAGTCATTTCGAATGACTGGTCCTCAGTGTTGTGAGAACGATGACTGGTTAAAATTTTTGGTGGTTTCTTGTTCAGTCCATAGGCCTACATCATGTGGCAAACCGGTGAGCATGTGGCTCTATTAGTATAGGAGATACCTGAAAACATATCACACTTTTCATCATAGTGCTTTTACCAATGCATAAAATGCATGGAGAAGTCATTTCGAATGACTGGTCCTCAGTGTTGTGAGAACGATGACTGGTTAAAATTTTTGGTGGTTTCTTGTTCAGTCCATAGGCCTACATCATGTGGCAAACCGGTGAGCATGTGGCTCTATTAGTATAGGAGATACCTGAAAACATATCACACTTTTCATCATAGTGCTTTTACCAATGCATAAAATGCATGGAGAAGTCATTTCGAATGACTGGTCCTCAGTGTTGTGAGAACGATGACTGGTTAAAATTTTTGGTGGTTTCTTGTTCAGTCCATAGGCCTACATCATGTGGCAAACCGGTGAGCATGTGGCTCTATTAGTATAGGAGATACCTGAAAACATATCACACTTTTCATCATAGTGCTTTTACCAATGCATAAAATGCATGGAGAAGTCATTTCGAATGACTGGTCCTCAGTGTTGTGAGAACGATGACTGGTTAAAATTTTTGGTGGTTTCTTGTTCAGTCCATAGGCCTACATCATGTGGCAAACCGGTGAGCATGTGGCTCTATTAGTATAGGAGATACCTGAAAACATATCACACTTTTCATCATAGTGCTTTTACCAATGCATAAAATGCATGGAGAAGTCATTTCGAATGACTGGTCCTCAGTGTTGTGAGAACGATGACTGGTTAAAATTTTTGGTGGTTTCTTGTTCAGTCCATAGGCCTACATCATGTGGCAAACCGGTGAGCATGTGGCTCTATTAGTATAGGAGATACCTGAAAACATATCACACTTTTCATCATAGTGCTTTTACCAATGCATAAAATGCATGGAGAAGTCATTTCGAATGACTGGTCCTCAGTGTTGTGAGAACGATGACTGGTTAAAATTTTTGGTGGTTTCTTGTTCAGTCCATAGGCCTACATCATGTGGCAAACCGGTGAGCATGTGGCTCTATTAGTATAGGAGATACCTGAAAACATATCACACTTTTCATCATAGTGCTTTTACCAATGCATAAAATGCATGGAGAAGTCATTTCGAATGACTGGTCCTCAGTGTTGTGAGAACGATGACTGGTTAAAATTTTTGGTGGTTTCTTGTTCAGTCCATAGGCCTACATCATGTGGCAAACCGGTGAGCATGTGGCTCTATTAGTATAGGAGATACCTGAAAACATATCACACTTTTCATCATAGTGCTTTTACCAATGCATAAAATGCATGGAGAAGTCATTTCGAATGACTGGTCCTCAGTGTTGTGAGAACGATGACTGGTTAAAATTTTTGGTGGTTTCTTGTTCAGTCCATAGGCCTACATCATGTGGCAAACCGGTGAGCATGTGGCTCTATTAGTATAGGAGATACCTGAAAACATATCACACTTTTCATCATAGTGCTTTTACCAATGCATAAAATGCATGGAGAAGTCATTTCGAATGACTGGTCCTCAGTGTTGTGAGAACGATGACTGGTTAAAATTTTTGGTGGTTTCTTGTTCAGTCCATAGGCCTACATCATGTGGCAAACCGGTGAGCATGTGGCTCTATTAGTATAGGAGATACCTGAAAACATATCACACTTTTCATCATAGTGCTTTTACCAATGCATAAAATGCATGGAGAAGTCATTTCGAATGACTGGTCCTCAGTGTTGTGAGAACGATGACTGGTTAAAATTTTTGGTGGTTTCTTGTTCAGTCCATAGGCCTACATCATGTGGCAAACCGGTGAGCATGTGGCTCTATTAGTATAGGAGATACCTGAAAACATATCACACTTTTCATCATAGTGCTTTTACCAATGCATAAAATGCATGGAGAAGTCATTTCGAATGACTGGTCCTCAGTGTTGTGAGAACGATGACTGGTTAAAATTTTTGGTGGTTTCTTGTTCAGTCCATAGGCCTACATCATGTGGCAAACCGGTGAGCATGTGGCTCTATTAGTATAGGAGATACCTGAAAACATATCACACTTTTCATCATAGTGCTTTTACCAATGCATAAAATGCATGGAGAAGTCATTTCGAATGACTGGTCCTCAGTGTTGTGAGAACGATGACTGGTTAAAATTTTTGGTGGTTTCTTGTTCAGTCCATAGGCCTACATCATGTGGCAAACCGGTGAGCATGTGGCTCTATTAGTATAGGAGATACCTGAAAACATATCACACTTTTCATCATAGTGCTTTTACCAATGCATAAAATGCATGGAGAAGTCATTTCGAATGACTGGTCCTCAGTGTTGTGAGAACGATGACTGGTTAAAATTTTTGGTGGTTTCTTGTTCAGTCCATAGGCCTACATCATGTGGCAAACCGGTGAGCATGTGGCTCTATTAGTATAGGAGATACCTGAAAACATATCACACTTTTCATCATAGTGCTTTTACCAATGCATAAAATGCATGGAGAAGTCATTTCGAATGACTGGTCCTCAGTGTTGTGAGAACGATGACTGGTTAAAATTTTTGGTGGTTTCTTGTTCAGTCCATAGGCCTACATCATGTGGCAAACCGGTGAGCATGTGGCTCTATTAGTATAGGAGATACCTGAAAACATATCACACTTTTCATCATAGTGCTTTTACCAATGCATAAAATGCATGGAGAAGTCATTTCGAATGACTGGTCCTCAGTGTTGTGAGAACGATGACTGGTTAAAATTTTTGGTGGTTTCTTGTTCAGTCCATAGGCCTACATCATGTGGCAAACCGGTGAGCATGTGGCTCTATTAGTATAGGAGATACCTGAAAACATATCACACTTTTCATCATAGTGCTTTTACCAATGCATAAAATGCATGGAGAAGTCATTTCGAATGACTGGTCCTCAGTGTTGTGAGAACGATGACTGGTTAAAATTTTTGGTGGTTTCTTGTTCAGTCCATAGGCCTACATCATGTGGCAAACCGGTGAGCATGTGGCTCTATTAGTATAGGAGATACCTGAAAACATATCACACTTTTCATCATAGTGCTTTTACCAATGCATAAAATGCATGGAGAAGTCATTTCGAATGACTGGTCCTCAGTGTTGTGAGAACGATGACTGGTTAAAATTTTTGGTGGTTTCTTGTTCAGTCCATAGGCCTACATCATGTGGCAAACCGGTGAGCATGTGGCTCTATTAGTATAGGAGATACCTGAAAACATATCACACTTTTCATCATAGTGCTTTTACCAATGCATAAAATGCATGGAGAAGTCATTTCGAATGACTGGTCCTCAGTGTTGTGAGAACGATGACTGGTTAAAATTTTTGGTGGTTTCTTGTTCAGTCCATAGGCCTACATCATGTGGCAAACCGGTGAGCATGTGGCTCTATTAGTATAGGAGATACCTGAAAACATATCACACTTTTCATCATAGTGCTTTTACCAATGCATAAAATGCATGGAGAAGTCATTTCGAATGACTGGTCCTCAGTGTTGTGAGAACGATGACTGGTTAAAATTTTTGGTGGTTTCTTGTTCAGTCCATAGGCCTACATCATGTGGCAAACCGGTGAGCATGTGGCTCTATTAGTATAGGAGATACCTGAAAACATATCACACTTTTCATCATAGTGCTTTTACCAATGCATAAAATGCATGGAGAAGTCATTTCGAATGACTGGTCCTCAGTGTTGTGAGAACGATGACTGGTTAAAATTTTTGGTGGTTTCTTGTTCAGTCCATAGGCCTACATCATGTGGCAAACCGGTGAGCATGTGGCTCTATTAGTATAGGAGATACCTGAAAACATATCACACTTTTCATCATAGTGCTTTTACCAATGCATAAAATGCATGGAGAAGTCATTTCGAATGACTGGTCCTCAGTGTTGTGAGAACGATGACTGGTTAAAATTTTTGGTGGTTTCTTGTTCAGTCCATAGGCCTACATCATGTGGCAAACCGGTGAGCATGTGGCTCTATTAGTATAGGAGATACCTGAAAACATATCACACTTTTCATCATAGTGCTTTTACCAATGCATAAAATGCATGGAGAAGTCATTTCGAATGACTGGTCCTCAGTGTTGTGAGAACGATGACTGGTTAAAATTTTTGGTGGTTTCTTGTTCAGTCCATAGGCCTACATCATGTGGCAAACCGGTGAGCATGTGGCTCTATTAGTATAGGAGATACCTGAAAACATATCACACTTTTCATCATAGTGCTTTTACCAATGCATAAAATGCATGGAGAAGTCATTTCGAATGACTGGTCCTCAGTGTTGTGAGAACGATGACTGGTTAAAATTTTTGGTGGTTTCTTGTTCAGTCCATAGGCCTACATCATGTGGCAAACCGGTGAGCATGTGGCTCTATTAGTATAGGAGATACCTGAAAACATATCACACTTTTCATCATAGTGCTTTTACCAATGCATAAAATGCATGGAGAAGTCATTTCGAATGACTGGTCCTCAGTGTTGTGAGAACGATGACTGGTTAAAATTTTTGGTGGTTTCTTGTTCAGTCCATAGGCCTACATCATGTGGCAAACCGGTGAGCATGTGGCTCTATTAGTATAGGAGATACCTGAAAACATATCACACTTTTCATCATAGTGCTTTTACCAATGCATAAAATGCATGGAGAAGTCATTTCGAATGACTGGTCCTCAGTGTTGTGAGAACGATGACTGGTTAAAATTTTTGGTGGTTTCTTGTTCAGTCCATAGGCCTACATCATGTGGCAAACCGGTGAGCATGTGGCTCTATTAGTATAGGAGATACCTGAAAACATATCACACTTTTCATCATAGTGCTTTTACCAATGCATAAAATGCATGGAGAAGTCATTTCGAATGACTGGTCCTCAGTGTTGTGAGAACGATGACTGGTTAAAATTTTTGGTGGTTTCTTGTTCAGTCCATAGGCCTACATCATGTGGCAAACCGGTGAGCATGTGGCTCTATTAGTATAGGAGATACCTGAAAACATATCACACTTTTCATCATAGTGCTTTTACCAATGCATAAAATGCATGGAGAAGTCATTTCGAATGACTGGTCCTCAGTGTTGTGAGAACGATGACTGGTTAAAATTTTTGGTGGTTTCTTGTTCAGTCCATAGGCCTACATCATGTGGCAAACCGGTGAGCATGTGGCTCTATTAGTATAGGAGATACCTGAAAACATATCACACTTTTCATCATAGTGCTTTTACCAATGCATAAAATGCATGGAGAAGTCATTTCGAATGACTGGTCCTCAGTGTTGTGAGAACGATGACTGGTTAAAATTTTTGGTGGTTTCTTGTTCAGTCCATAGGCCTACATCATGTGGCAAACCGGTGAGCATGTGGCTCTATTAGTATAGGAGATACCTGAAAACATATCACACTTTTCATCATAGTGCTTTTACCAATGCATAAAATGCATGGAGAAGTCATTTCGAATGACTGGTCCTCAGTGTTGTGAGAACGATGACTGGTTAAAATTTTTGGTGGTTTCTTGTTCAGTCCATAGGCCTACATCATGTGGCAAACCGGTGAGCATGTGGCTCTATTAGTATAGGAGATACCTGAAAACATATCACACTTTTCATCATAGTGCTTTTACCAATGCATAAAATGCATGGAGAAGTCATTTCGAATGACTGGTCCTCAGTGTTGTGAGAACGATGACTGGTTAAAATTTTTGGTGGTTTCTTGTTCAGTCCATAGGCCTACATCATGTGGCAAACCGGTGAGCATGTGGCTCTATTAGTATAGGAGATACCTGAAAACATATCACACTTTTCATCATAGTGCTTTTACCAATGCATAAAATGCATGGAGAAGTCATTTCGAATGACTGGTCCTCAGTGTTGTGAGAACGATGACTGGTTAAAATTTTTGGTGGTTTCTTGTTCAGTCCATAGGCCTACATCATGTGGCAAACCGGTGAGCATGTGGCTCTATTAGTATAGGAGATACCTGAAAACATATCACACTTTTCATCATAGTGCTTTTACCAATGCATAAAATGCATGGAGAAGTCATTTCGAATGACTGGTCCTCAGTGTTGTGAGAACGATGACTGGTTAAAATTTTTGGTGGTTTCTTGTTCAGTCCATAGGCCTACATCATGTGGCAAACCGGTGAGCATGTGGCTCTATTAGTATAGGAGATACCTGAAAACATATCACACTTTTCATCATAGTGCTTTTACCAATGCATAAAATGCATGGAGAAGTCATTTCGAATGACTGGTCCTCAGTGTTGTGAGAACGATGACTGGTTAAAATTTTTGGTGGTTTCTTGTTCAGTCCATAGGCCTACATCATGTGGCAAACCGGTGAGCATGTGGCTCTATTAGTATAGGAGATACCTGAAAACATATCACACTTTTCATCATAGTGCTTTTACCAATGCATAAAATGCATGGAGAAGTCATTTCGAATGACTGGTCCTCAGTGTTGTGAGAACGATGACTGGTTAAAATTTTTGGTGGTTTCTTGTTCAGTCCATAGGCCTACATCATGTGGCAAACCGGTGAGCATGTGGCTCTATTAGTATAGGAGATACCTGAAAACATATCACACTTTTCATCATAGTGCTTTTACCAATGCATAAAATGCATGGAGAAGTCATTTCGAATGACTGGTCCTCAGTGTTGTGAGAACGATGACTGGTTAAAATTTTTGGTGGTTTCTTGTTCAGTCCATAGGCCTACATCATGTGGCAAACCGGTGAGCATGTGGCTCTATTAGTATAGGAGATACCTGAAAACATATCACACTTTTCATCATAGTGCTTTTACCAATGCATAAAATGCATGGAGAAGTCATTTCGAATGACTGGTCCTCAGTGTTGTGAGAACGATGACTGGTTAAAATTTTTGGTGGTTTCTTGTTCAGTCCATAGGCCTACATCATGTGGCAAACCGGTGAGCATGTGGCTCTATTAGTATAGGAGATACCTGAAAACATATCACACTTTTCATCATAGTGCTTTTACCAATGCATAAAATGCATGGAGAAGTCATTTCGAATGACTGGTCCTCAGTGTTGTGAGAACGATGACTGGTTAAAATTTTTGGTGGTTTCTTGTTCAGTCCATAGGCCTACATCATGTGGCAAACCGGTGAGCATGTGGCTCTATTAGTATAGGAGATACCTGAAAACATATCACACTTTTCATCATAGTGCTTTTACCAATGCATAAAATGCATGGAGAAGTCATTTCGAATGACTGGTCCTCAGTGTTGTGAGAACGATGACTGGTTAAAATTTTTGGTGGTTTCTTGTTCAGTCCATAGGCCTACATCATGTGGCAAACCGGTGAGCATGTGGCTCTATTAGTATAGGAGATACCTGAAAACATATCACACTTTTCATCATAGTGCTTTTACCAATGCATAAAATGCATGGAGAAGTCATTTCGAATGACTGGTCCTCAGTGTTGTGAGAACGATGACTGGTTAAAATTTTTGGTGGTTTCTTGTTCAGTCCATAGGCCTACATCATGTGGCAAACCGGTGAGCATGTGGCTCTATTAGTATAGGAGATACCTGAAAACATATCACACTTTTCATCATAGTGCTTTTACCAATGCATAAAATGCATGGAGAAGTCATTTCGAATGACTGGTCCTCAGTGTTGTGAGAACGATGACTGGTTAAAATTTTTGGTGGTTTCTTGTTCAGTCCATAGGCCTACATCATGTGGCAAACCGGTGAGCATGTGGCTCTATTAGTATAGGAGATACCTGAAAACATATCACACTTTTCATCATAGTGCTTTTACCAATGCATAAAATGCATGGAGAAGTCATTTCGAATGACTGGTCCTCAGTGTTGTGAGAACGATGACTGGTTAAAATTTTTGGTGGTTTCTTGTTCAGTCCATAGGCCTACATCATGTGGCAAACCGGTGAGCATGTGGCTCTATTAGTATAGGAGATACCTGAAAACATATCACACTTTTCATCATAGTGCTTTTACCAATGCATAAAATGCATGGAGAAGTCATTTCGAATGACTGGTCCTCAGTGTTGTGAGAACGATGACTGGTTAAAATTTTTGGTGGTTTCTTGTTCAGTCCATAGGCCTACATCATGTGGCAAACCGGTGAGCATGTGGCTCTATTAGTATAGGAGATACCTGAAAACATATCACACTTTTCATCATAGTGCTTTTACCAATGCATAAAATGCATGGAGAAGTCATTTCGAATGACTGGTCCTCAGTGTTGTGAGAACGATGACTGGTTAAAATTTTTGGTGGTTTCTTGTTCAGTCCATAGGCCTACATCATGTGGCAAACCGGTGAGCATGTGGCTCTATTAGTATAGGAGATACCTGAAAACATATCACACTTTTCATCATAGTGCTTTTACCAATGCATAAAATGCATGGAGAAGTCATTTCGAATGACTGGTCCTCAGTGTTGTGAGAACGATGACTGGTTAAAATTTTTGGTGGTTTCTTGTTCAGTCCATAGGCCTACATCATGTGGCAAACCGGTGAGCATGTGGCTCTATTAGTATAGGAGATACCTGAAAACATATCACACTTTTCATCATAGTGCTTTTACCAATGCATAAAATGCATGGAGAAGTCATTTCGAATGACTGGTCCTCAGTGTTGTGAGAACGATGACTGGTTAAAATTTTTGGTGGTTTCTTGTTCAGTCCATAGGCCTACATCATGTGGCAAACCGGTGAGCATGTGGCTCTATTAGTATAGGAGATACCTGAAAACATATCACACTTTTCATCATAGTGCTTTTACCAATGCATAAAATGCATGGAGAAGTCATTTCGAATGACTGGTCCTCAGTGTTGTGAGAACGATGACTGGTTAAAATTTTTGGTGGTTTCTTGTTCAGTCCATAGGCCTACATCATGTGGCAAACCGGTGAGCATGTGGCTCTATTAGTATAGGAGATACCTGAAAACATATCACACTTTTCATCATAGTGCTTTTACCAATGCATAAAATGCATGGAGAAGTCATTTCGAATGACTGGTCCTCAGTGTTGTGAGAACGATGACTGGTTAAAATTTTTGGTGGTTTCTTGTTCAGTCCATAGGCCTACATCATGTGGCAAACCGGTGAGCATGTGGCTCTATTAGTATAGGAGATACCTGAAAACATATCACACTTTTCATCATAGTGCTTTTACCAATGCATAAAATGCATGGAGAAGTCATTTCGAATGACTGGTCCTCAGTGTTGTGAGAACGATGACTGGTTAAAATTTTTGGTGGTTTCTTGTTCAGTCCATAGGCCTACATCATGTGGCAAACCGGTGAGCATGTGGCTCTATTAGTATAGGAGATACCTGAAAACATATCACACTTTTCATCATAGTGCTTTTACCAATGCATAAAATGCATGGAGAAGTCATTTCGAATGACTGGTCCTCAGTGTTGTGAGAACGATGACTGGTTAAAATTTTTGGTGGTTTCTTGTTCAGTCCATAGGCCTACATCATGTGGCAAACCGGTGAGCATGTGGCTCTATTAGTATAGGAGATACCTGAAAACATATCACACTTTTCATCATAGTGCTTTTACCAATGCATAAAATGCATGGAGAAGTCATTTCGAATGACTGGTCCTCAGTGTTGTGAGAACGATGACTGGTTAAAATTTTTGGTGGTTTCTTGTTCAGTCCATAGGCCTACATCATGTGGCAAACCGGTGAGCATGTGGCTCTATTAGTATAGGAGATACCTGAAAACATATCACACTTTTCATCATAGTGCTTTTACCAATGCATAAAATGCATGGAGAAGTCATTTCGAATGACTGGTCCTCAGTGTTGTGAGAACGATGACTGGTTAAAATTTTTGGTGGTTTCTTGTTCAGTCCATAGGCCTACATCATGTGGCAAACCGGTGAGCATGTGGCTCTATTAGTATAGGAGATACCTGAAAACATATCACACTTTTCATCATAGTGCTTTTACCAATGCATAAAATGCATGGAGAAGTCATTTCGAATGACTGGTCCTCAGTGTTGTGAGAACGATGACTGGTTAAAATTTTTGGTGGTTTCTTGTTCAGTCCATAGGCCTACATCATGTGGCAAACCGGTGAGCATGTGGCTCTATTAGTATAGGAGATACCTGAAAACATATCACACTTTTCATCATAGTGCTTTTACCAATGCATAAAATGCATGGAGAAGTCATTTCGAATGACTGGTCCTCAGTGTTGTGAGAACGATGACTGGTTAAAATTTTTGGTGGTTTCTTGTTCAGTCCATAGGCCTACATCATGTGGCAAACCGGTGAGCATGTGGCTCTATTAGTATAGGAGATACCTGAAAACATATCACACTTTTCATCATAGTGCTTTTACCAATGCATAAAATGCATGAAGAAGTCATTTCGAATGACTGGTCCTCAGTGTTGTGAGAACGATGACTGGTTAAAATTTTTGGTGGTTTCTTGTTCAGTCCATAGGCCTACATCATGTGGCAAACCGGTGAGCATGTGGCTCTATTAGTATAGGAGATACCTGAAAACATATCACACTTTTCATCATAGTGCTTTTACCAATGCATAAAATGCATGGAGAAGTCATTTCGAATGACTGGTCCTCAGTGTTGTGAGAACGATGACTGGTTAAAATTTTTGGTGGTTTCTTGTTCAGTCCATAGGCCTACATCATGTGGCAAACCGGTGAGCATGTGGCTCTATTAGTATAGGAGATACCTGAAAACATATCACACTTTTCATCATAGTGCTTTTACCAATGCATAAAATGCATGGAGAAGTCATTTCGAATGACTGGTCCTCAGTGTTGTGAGAACGATGACTGGTTAAAATTTTTGGTGGTTTCTTGTTCAGTCCATAGGCCTACATCATGTGGCAAACCGGTGAGCATGTGGCTCTATTAGTATAGGAGATACCTGAAAACATATCACACTTTTCATCATAGTGCTTTTACCAATGCATAAAATGCATGGAGAAGTCATTTCGAATGACTGGTCCTCAGTGTTGTGAGAACGATGACTGGTTAAAATTTTTGGTGGTTTCTTGTTCAGTCCATAGGCCTACATCATGTGGCAAACCGGTGAGCATGTGGCTCTATTAGTATAGGAGATACCTGAAAACATATCACACTTTTCATCATAGTGCTTTTACCAATACATAAAATGCATGGAGAAGTCATTTCGAATGACTGGTCCTCAGTGTTGTGAGAACGATGACTGGTTAAAATTTTTGGTGGTTTCTTGTTCAGTCCATAGGCCTACATCATGTGGCAAACCGGTGAGCATGTGGCTCTATTAGTATAGGAGATACCTGAAAACATATCACACTTTTCATCATAGTGCTTTTACCAATGCATAAAATGCATGGAGAAGTCATTTCGAATGACTGGTCCTCAGTGTTGTGAGAACGATGACTGGTTAAAATTTTTGGTGGTTTCTTGTTCAGTCCATAGGCCTACATCATGTGGCAAACCGGTGAGCATGTGGCTCTATTAGTATAGGAGATACCTGAAAACATATCACACTTTTCATCATAGTGCTTTTACCAATGCATAAAATGCATGGAGAAGTCATTTCGAATGAAATGGTCCTCAGTGTTGTGAGAACGATGACTGGTTAAAATTTTTGGTGGTTTCTTGTTCAGTCCATAGGCCTACATCATGTGGCAAACCGGTGAGCATGTGGCTCTATTAGTATAGGAGATACCTGAAAACATATCACATATCACACACAGGGCAACAAAATTAATAAAGGGGATGGGAGAACTACAATACCCAGATAGATTAGCGAAATTAGGATTATTTAGTCTAGAAAAAAGACGACTGAGGGGCGATCTAATAACCATGTATAAGTATATAAGGGGACAATACAAATATCTCGCTGAGGATCTGTTTATACCAAGGAAGGTGACGGGCACAAGGGGGCATTCTTTGCGTCTGGAGGAGAGAAGGTTTTTCCACCAACATAGAAGAGGATTCTTTACTGTTAGGGCAGTGAGAATCTGGAATTGCTTGCCTGAGGAGGTGGTGATGGCGAACTCAGTCGAGGGGTTCAAGAGAGGCCTGGATGTCTTCCTGGAGCAGAACAATATTGTATCATACAATTATTAGGTTCTGTAGAAGGACGTAGATCTGGGTATTTATTATAATGGAATATAGGCTGAACTGGATGGACAAATGTCTTTTTTCGGCCTTACTAACTATGTTACTATGTTACTATGTATGTTACTTTTCATCATAGTGCTTTTACCAATGCATAAAATGCATGGAGAAGTCATTTCGAATGACTGGTCCTCAGTGTTGTGAGAACGATGACTGGTTAAAATTTTTGGTGGTTTCTTGTTCAGTCCATAGGCCTACATCATGTGGCAAACCGGTGAGCATGTGGCTCTATTAGTATAGGAGATACCTGAAAACATATCACACTTTTCATCATAGTGCTTTTACCAATGCATAAAATGCATGGAGAAGTCATTTCGAATGACTGGTCCTCAGTGTTGTGAGAACGATGACTGGTTAAAATTTTTGGTGGTTTCTTGTTCAGTCCATAGGCCTACATCATGTGGCAAACCGGTGAGCATGTGGCTCTATTAGTATAGGAGATACCTGAAAACATATCACACTTTTCATCATAGTGCTTTTACCAATGCATAAAATGCATGGAGAAGTCATTTCGAATGACTGGTCCTCAGTGTTGTGAGAACGATGACTGGTTAAAATTTTTGGTGGTTTCTTGTTCAGTCCATAGGCCTACATCATGTGGCAAACCGGTGAGCATGTGGCTCTATTAGTATAGGAGATACCTGAAAACATATCACACTTTTCATCATAGTGCTTTTACCAATGCATAAAATGCATGGAGAAGTCATTTCGAATGACTGGTCCTCAGTGTTGTGAGAACGATGACTGGTTAAAATTTTTGGTGGTTTCTTGTTCAGTCCATAGGCCTACATCATGTGGCAAACCGGTGAGCATGTGGCTCTATTAGTATAGGAGATACCTGAAAACATATCACACTTTTCATCATAGTGCTTTTACCAATGCATAAAATGCATGGAGAAGTCATTTCGAATGACTGGTCCTCAGTGTTGTGAGAACGATGACTGGTTAAAATTTTTGGTGGTTTCTTGTTCAGTCCATAGGCCTACATCATGTGGCAAACCGGTGAGCATGTGGCTCTATTAGTATAGGAGATACCTGAAAACATCACACTTTTCATCATAGTGCTTTTACCAATGCATAAAATGCATGGAGAAGTCATTTCGAATGACTGGTCCTCAGTGTTGTGAGAACGATGACTGGTTAAAATTTTTGGTGGTTTCTTGTTCAGTCCATAGGCCTACATCATGTGGCAAACCGGTGAGCATGTGGCTCTATTAGTATAGGAGATACCTGAAAACATATCACACTTTTCATCATAGTGCTTTTACCAATGCATAAAATGCATGGAGAAGTCATTTCGAATGACTGGTCCTCAGTGTTGTGAGAACGATGACTGGTTAAAATTTTTGGTGGTTTCTTGTTCAGTCCATAGGCCTACATCATGTGGCAAACCGGTGAGCATGTGGCTCTATTAGTATAGGAGATACCTGAAAACATATCACATCATAGTGCTTTTACCAATGCATAAAATGCATGGAGAAGTCATTTCGAATGACTGGTCCTCAGTGTTGTGAGAACAATGACTGGTTAAAATTTTTGGTGTTTTCTTGTTCAGTCCATAGGCCTACATCATGTGGCAAACCGGTGAGCATGTGGCTCTATTAGTATAGGAGATACCTGAAAACATATCACACTTTTCATCATAGTGCTTTTACCAATGCATAAAATGCATGGAGAAGTCATTTCGAATGACTGGTCCTCAGTGTTGTGAGAACGATGACTGGTTAAAATTTTTGGTGGTTTCTTGTTCAGTCCATAGGCCTACATCATGTGGCAAACCGGTGAGCATGTGGCTCTATTAGTATAGGAGATACCTGAAAACATATCACACTTTTCATCATAGTGCTTTTACCAATGCATAAAATGCATGGAGAAGTCATTTCGAATGACTGGTCCTCAGTGTTGTGAGAACAATGACTGGTTAAAATTTTTGGTGGTTTCTTGTTCAGTCCATAGGCCTACATCATGTGGCAAACCGGTGAGCATGTGGCTCTATTAGTATAGGAGATACCTGAAAACATATCACACTTTTCATCATAGTGCTTTTACCAATGCATAAAATGCATGGAGAAGTCATTTCGAATGACTGGTCCTCAGTGTTGTGAGAACGATGACTGGTTAAAATTTTTGGTGGTTTCTTGTTCAGTCCATAGGCCTACATCATGTGGCAAACCGGTGAGCATGTGGCTCTATTAGTATAGGAGATACCTGAAAACATATCACACTTTTCATCATAGTGCTTTTACCAATGCATAAAATGCATGGAGAAGTCATTTCGAATGACTGGTCCTCAGTGTTGTGAGAACGATGACTGGTTAAAATTTTTGGTGGTTTCTTGTTCAGTCCATAGGCCTACATCATGTGGCAAACCGGTGAGCATGTGGCTCTATTAGTATAGGAGATACCTGAAAACATATCACACTTTTCATCATAGTGCTTTTACCAATGCATAAAATGCATGGAGAAGTCATTTCGAATGACTGGTCCTCAGTGTTGTGAGAACGATGACTGGTTAAAATTTTTGGTGGTTTCTTGTTCAGTCCATAGGCCTACATCATGTGGCAAACCGGTGAGCATGTGGCTCTATTAGTATAGGAGATACCTGAAAACATATCACACTTTTCATCATAGTGCTTTTACCAATGCATAAAATGCATGGAGAAGTCATTTCGAATGACTGGTCCTCAGTGTTGTGAGAACGATGACTGGTTAAAATTTTTGGTGGTTTCTTGTTCAGTCCATAGGCCTACATCATGTGGCAAACCGGTGAGCATGTGGCTCTATTAGTATAGGAGATACCTGAAAACATATCACACTTTTCATCATAGTGCTTTTACCAATGCATAAAATGCATGGAGAAGTCATTTCGAATGACTGGTCCTCAGTGTTGTGAGAACGATGACTGGTTAAAATTTTTGGTGGTTTCTTGTTCAGTCCATAGGCCTACATCATGTGGCAAACCGGTGAGCATGTGGCTCTATTAGTATAGGAGATACCTGAAAACATATCACACTTTTCATCATAGTGCTTTTACCAATGCATAAAATGCATGGAGAAGTCATTTCGAATGACTGGTCCTCAGTGTTGTGAGAACGATGACTGGTTAAAATTTTTGGTGGTTTCTTGTTCAGTCCATAGGCCTACATCATGTGGCAAACCGGTGAGCATGTGGCTCTATTAGTATAGGAGATACCTGAAAACATATCACACTTTTCATCATAGTGCTTTTACCAATGCATAAAATGCATGGAGAAGTCATTTCGAATGACTGGTCCTCAGTGTTGTGAGAACGATGACTGGTTAAAATTTTTGGTGGTTTCTTGTTCAGTCCATAGGCCTACATCATGTGGCAAACCGGTGAGCATGTGGCTCTATTAGTATAGGAGATACCTGAAAACATATCACACTTTTCATCATAGTGCTTTTACCAATGCATAAAATGCATGGAGAAGTCATTTCGAATGACTGGTCCTCAGTGTTGTGAGAACGATGACTGGTTAAAATTTTTGGTGGTTTCTTGTTCAGTCCATAGGCCTACATCATGTGGCAAACCGGTGAGCATGTGGCTCTATTAGTATAGGAGATACCTGAAAACATATCACACTTTTCATCATAGTGCTTTTACCAATGCATAAAATGCATGGAGAAGTCATTTCGAATGACTGGTCCTCAGTGTTGTGAGAACGATGACTGGTTAAAATTTTTGGTGGTTTCTTGTTCAGTCCATAGGCCTACATCATGTGGCAAACCGGTGAGCATGTGGCTCTATTAGTATAGGAGATACCTGAAAACATATCACACTTTTCATCATAGTGCTTTTACCAATGCATAAAATGCATGGAGAAGTCATTTCGAATGACTGGTCCTCAGTGTTGTGAGAACGATGACTGGTTAAAATTTTTGGTGGTTTCTTGTTCAGTCCATAGGCCTACATCATGTGGCAAACCGGTGAGCATGTGGCTCTATTAGTATAGGAGATACCTGAAAACATATCACACTTTTCATCATAGTGCTTTTACCAATGCATAAAATGCATGGAGAAGTCATTTCGAATGACTGGTCCTCAGTGTTGTGAGAACGATGACTGGTTAAAATTTTTGGTGGTTTCTTGTTCAGTCCATAGGCCTACATCATGTGGCAAACCGGTGAGCATGTGGCTCTATTAGTATAGGAGATACCTGAAAACATATCACACTTTTCATCATAGTGCTTTTACCAATGCATAAAATGCATGGAGAAGTCATTTCGAATGACTGGTCCTCAGTGTTGTGAGAACGATGACTGGTTAAAATTTTTGGTGGTTTCTTGTTCAGTCCATAGGCCTACATCATGTGGCAAACCGGTGAGCATGTGGCTCTATTAGTATAGGAGATACCTGAAAACATATCACACTTTTCATCATAGTGCTTTTACCAATGCATAAAATGCATGGAGAAGTCATTTCGAATGACTGGTCCTCAGTGTTGTGAGAACGATGACTGGTTAAAATTTTTGGTGGTTTCTTGTTCAGTCCATAGGCCTACATCATGTGGCAAACCGGTGAGCATGTGGCTCTATTAGTATAGGAGATACCTGAAAACATATCACACTTTTCATCATAGTGCTTTTACCAATGCATAAAATGCATGGAGAAGTCATTTCGAATGACTGGTCCTCAGTGTTGTGAGAACGATGACTGGTTAAAATTTTTGGTGGTTTCTTGTTCAGTCCATAGGCCTACATCATGTGGCAAACCGGTGAGCATGTGGCTCTATTAGTATAGGAGATACCTGAAAACATATCACACTTTTCATCATAGTGCTTTTACCAATGCATAAAATGCATGGAGAAGTCATTTCGAATGACTGGTCCTCAGTGTTGTGAGAACGATGACTGGTTAAAATTTTTGGTGGTTTCTTGTTCAGTCCATAGGCCTACATCATGTGGCAAACCGGTGAGCATGTGGCTCTATTAGTATAGGAGATACCTGAAAACATATCACACTTTTCATCATAGTGCTTTTACCAATGCATAAAATGCATGGAGAAGTCATTTCGAATGACTGGTCCTCAGTGTTGTGAGAACGATGACTGGTTAAAATTTTTGGTGGTTTCTTGTTCAGTCCATAGGCCTACATCATGTGGCAAACCGGTGAGCATGTGGCTCTATTAGTATAGGAGATACCTGAAAACATATCACACTTTTCATCATAGTGCTTTTACCAATGCATAAAATGCATGGAGAAGTCATTTCGAATGACTGGTCCTCAGTGTTGTGAGAACGATGACTGGTTAAAATTTTTGGTGGTTTCTTGTTCAGTCCATAGGCCTACATCATGTGGCAAACCGGTGAGCATGTGGCTCTATTAGTATAGGAGATACCTGAAAACATATCACACTTTTCATCATAGTGCTTTTACCAATGCATAAAATGCATGGAGAAGTCATTTCGAATGACTGGTCCTCAGTGTTGTGAGAACGATGACTGGTTAAAATTTTTGGTGGTTTCTTGTTCAGTCCATAGGCCTACATCATGTGGCAAACCGGTGAGCATGTGGCTCTATTAGTATAGGAGATACCTGAAAACATATCACACTTTTCATCATAGTGCTTTTACCAATGCATAAAATGCATGGAGAAGTCATTTCGAATGACTGGTCCTCAGTGTTGTGAGAACGATGACTGGTTAAAATTTTTGGTGGTTTCTTGTTCAGTCCATAGGCCTACATCATGTGGCAAACCGGTGAGCATGTGGCTCTATTAGTATAGGAGATACCTGAAAACATATCACACTTTTCATCATAGTGCTTTTACCAATGCATAAAATGCATGGAGAAGTCATTTCGAATGACTGGTCCTCAGTGTTGTGAGAACGATGACTGGTTAAAATTTTTGGTGGTTTCTTGTTCAGTCCATAGGCCTACATCATGTGGCAAACCGGTGAGCATGTGGCTCTATTAGTATAGGAGATACCTGAAAACATATCACACTTTTCATCATAGTGCTTTTACCAATGCATAAAATGCATGGAGAAGTCATTTCGAATGACTGGTCCTCAGTGTTGTGAGAACGATGACTGGTTAAAATTTTTGGTGGTTTCTTGTTCAGTCCATAGGCCTACATCATGTGGCAAACCGGTGAGCATGTGGCTCTATTAGTATAGGAGATACCTGAAAACATATCACACTTTTCATCATAGTGCTTTTACCAATGCATAAAATGCATGGAGAAGTCATTTCGAATGACTGGTCCTCAGTGTTGTGAGAACGATGACTGGTTAAAATTTTTGGTGGTTTCTTGTTCAGTCCATAGGCCTACATCATGTGGCAAACCGGTGAGCATGTGGCTCTATTAGTATAGGAGATACCTGAAAACATATCACACTTTTCATCATAGTGCTTTTACCAATGCATAAAATGCATGGAGAAGTCATTTCGAATGACTGGTCCTCAGTGTTGTGAGAACGATGACTGGTTAAAATTTTTGGTGGTTTCTTGTTCAGTCCATAGGCCTACATCATGTGGCAAACCGGTGAGCATGTGGCTCTATTAGTATAGGAGATACCTGAAAACATATCACACTTTTCATCATAGTGCTTTTACCAATGCATAAAATGCATGGAGAAGTCATTTCGAATGACTGGTCCTCAGTGTTGTGAGAACGATGACTGGTTAAAATTTTTGGTGGTTTCTTGTTCAGTCCATAGGCCTACATCATGTGGCAAACCGGTGAGCATGTGGCTCTATTAGTATAGGAGATACCTGAAAACATATCACACTTTTCATCATAGTGCTTTTACCAATGCATAAAATGCATGGAGAAGTCATTTCGAATGACTGGTCCTCAGTGTTGTGAGAACGATGACTGGTTAAAATTTTTGGTGGTTTCTTGTTCAGTCCATAGGCCTACATCATGTGGCAAACCGGTGAGCATGTGGCTCTATTAGTATAGGAGATACCTGAAAACATATCACACTTTTCATCATAGTGCTTTTACCAATGCATAAAATGCATGGAGAAGTCATTTCGAATGACTGGTCCTCAGTGTTGTGAGAACGATGACTGGTTAAAATTTTTGGTGGTTTCTTGTTCAGTCCATAGGCCTACATCATGTGGCAAACCGGTGAGCATGTGGCTCTATTAGTATAGGAGATACCTGAAAACATATCACACTTTTCATCATAGTGCTTTTACCAATGCATAAAATGCATGGAGAAGTCATTTCGAATGACTGGTCCTCAGTGTTGTGAGAACGATGACTGGTTAAAATTTTTGGTGGTTTCTTGTTCAGTCCATAGGCCTACATCATGTGGCAAACCGGTGAGCATGTGGCTCTATTAGTATAGGAGATACCTGAAAACATATCACACTTTTCATCATAGTGCTTTTACCAATGCATAAAATGCATGGAGAAGTCATTTCGAATGACTGGTCCTCAGTGTTGTGAGAACGATGACTGGTTAAAATTTTTGGTGGTTTCTTGTTCAGTCCATAGGCCTACATCATGTGGCAAACCGGTGAGCATGTGGCTCTATTAGTATAGGAGATACCTGAAAACATATCACACTTTTCATCATAGTGCTTTTACCAATGCATAAAATGCATGGAGAAGTCATTTCGAATGACTGGTCCTCAGTGTTGTGAGAACGATGACTGGTTAAAATTTTTGGTGGTTTCTTGTTCAGTCCATAGGCCTACATCATGTGGCAAACCGGTGAGCATGTGGCTCTATTAGTATAGGAGATACCTGAAAACATATCACACTTTTCATCATAGTGCTTTTACCAATGCATAAAATGCATGGAGAAGTCATTTCGAATGACTGGTCCTCAGTGTTGTGAGAACGATGACTGGTTAAAATTTTTGGTGGTTTCTTGTTCAGTCCATAGGCCTACATCATGTGGCAAACCGGTGAGCATGTGGCTCTATTAGTATAGGAGATACCTGAAAACATATCACACTTTTCATCATAGTGCTTTTACCAATGCATAAAATGCATGGAGAAGTCATTTCGAATGACTGGTCCTCAGTGTTGTGAGAACGATGACTGGTTAAAATTTTTGGTGGTTTCTTGTTCAGTCCATAGGCCTACATCATGTGGCAAACCGGTGAGCATGTGGCTCTATTAGTATAGGAGATACCTGAAAACATATCACACTTTTCATCATAGTGCTTTTACCAATGCATAAAATGCATGGAGAAGTCATTTCGAATGACTGGTCCTCAGTGTTGTGAGAACGATGACTGGTTAAAATTTTGGTGGTTTCTTGTTCAGTCCATAGGCCTACATCATGTGGCAAACCGGTGAGCATGTGGCTCTATTAGTATAGGAGATACCTGAAAACATATCACACTTTTCATCATAGTGCTTTTACCAATGCATAAAATGCATGGAGAAGTCATTTCGAATGACTGGTCCTCAGTGTTGTGAGAACGATGACTGGTTAAAATTTTTGGTGGTTTCTTGTTCAGTCCATAGGCCTACATCATGTGGCAAACCGGTGAGCATGTGGCTCTATTAGTATAGGAGATACCTGAAAACATATCACACTTTTCATCATAGTGCTTTTACCAATGCATAAAATGCATGGAGAAGTCATTTCGAATGACTGGTCCTCAGTGTTGTGAGAACGATGACTGGTTAAAATTTTTGGTGGTTTCTTGTTCAGTCCATAGGCCTACATCATGTGGCAAACCGGTGAGCATGTGGCTCTATTAGTATAGGAGATACCTGAAAACATATCACACTTTTCATCATAGTGCTTTTACCAATGCATAAAATGCATGGAGAAGTCATTTCGAATGACTGGTCCTCAGTGTTGTGAGAACGATGACTGGTTAAAATTTTTGGTGGTTTCTTGTTCAGTCCATAGGCCTACATCATGTGGCAAACCGGTGAGCATGTGGCTCTATTAGTATAGGAGATACCTGAAAACATATCACACTTTTCATCATAGTGCTTTTACCAATGCATAAAATGCATGGAGAAGTCATTTCGAATGACTGGTCCTCAGTGTTGTGAGAACGATGACTGGTTAAAATTTTTGGTGGTTTCTTGTTCAGTCCATAGGCCTACATCATGTGGCAAACCGGTGAGCATGTGGCTCTATTAGTATAGGAGATACCTGAAAACATATCACACTTTTCATCATAGTGCTTTTACCAATGCATAAAATGCATGGAGAAGTCATTTCGAATGACTGGTCCTCAGTGTTGTGAGAACGATGACTGGTTAAAATTTTTGGTGGTTTCTTGTTCAGTCCATAGGCCTACATCATGTGGCAAACCGGTGAGCATGTGGCTCTATTAGTATAGGAGATACCTGAAAACATATCACACTTTTCATCATAGTGCTTTTACCAATGCATAAAATGCATGGAGAAGTCATTTCGAATGACTGGTCCTCAGTGTTGTGAGAACGATGACTGGTTAAAATTTTTGGTGGTTTCTTGTTCAGTCCATAGGCCTACATCATGTGGCAAACCGGTGAGCATGTGGCTCTATTAGTATAGGAGATACCTGAAAACATATCACACTTTTCATCATAGTGCTTTTACCAATGCATAAAATGCATGGAGAAGTCATTTCGAATGACTGGTCCTCAGTGTTGTGAGAACGATGACTGGTTAAAATTTTTGGTGGTTTCTTGTTCAGTCCATAGGCCTACATCATGTGGCAAACCGGTGAGCATGTGGCTCTATTAGTATAGGAGATACCTGAAAACATATCACACTTTTCATCATAGTGCTTTTACCAATGCATAAAATGCATGGAGAAGTCATTTCGAATGACTGGTCCTCAGTGTTGTGAGAACGATGACTGGTTAAAATTTTTGGTGGTTTCTTGTTCAGTCCATAGGCCTACATCATGTGGCAAACCGGTGAGCATGTGGCTCTATTAGTATAGGAGATACCTGAAAACATATCACACTTTTCATCATAGTGCTTTTACCAATGCATAAAATGCATGGAGAAGTCATTTCGAATGACTGGTCCTCAGTGTTGTGAGAACGATGACTGGTTAAAATTTTTGGTGGTTTCTTGTTCAGTCCATAGGCCTACATCATGTGGCAAACCGGTGAGCATGTGGCTCTATTAGTATAGGAGATACCTGAAAACATATCACACTTTTCATCATAGTGCTTTTACCAATGCATAAAATGCATGGAGAAGTCATTTCGAATGACTGGTCCTCAGTGTTGTGAGAACGATGACTGGTTAAAATTTTTGGTGGTTTCTTGTTCAGTCCATAGGCCTACATCATGTGGCAAACCGGTGAGCATGTGGCTCTATTAGTATAGGAGATACCTGAAAACATATCACACTTTTCATCATAGTGCTTTTACCAATGCATAAAATGCATGGAGAAGTCATTTCGAATGACTGGTCCTCAGTGTTGTGAGAACGATGACTGGTTAAAATTTTTGGTGGTTTCTTGTTCAGTCCATAGGCCTACATCATGTGGCAAACCGGTGAGCATGTGGCTCTATTAGTATAGGAGATACCTGAAAACATATCACACTTTTCATCATAGTGCTTTTACCAATGCATAAAATGCATGGAGAAGTCATTTCGAATGACTGGTCCTCAGTGTTGTGAGAACGATGACTGGTTAAATTTTTGGTGGTTTCTTGTTCAGTCCATAGGCCTACATCATGTGGCAAACCGGTGAGCATGTGGCTCTATTAGTATAGGAGATACCTGAAAACATATCACACTTTTCATCATAGTGCTTTTACCAATGCATAAAATGCATGGAGAAGTCATTTCGAATGACTGGTCCTCAGTGTTGTGAGAACGATGACTGGTTAAAATTTTTGGTGGTTTCTTGTTCAGTCCATAGGCCTACATCATGTGGCAAACCGGTGAGCATGTGGCTCTATTAGTATAGGAGATACCTGAAAACATATCACACTTTTCATCATAGTGCTTTTACCAATGCATAAAATGCATGGAGAAGTCATTTCGAATGACTGGTCCTCAGTGTTGTGAGAACGATGACTGGTTAAAATTTTTGGTGGTTTCTTGTTCAGTCCATAGGCCTACATCATGTGGCAAACCGGTGAGCATGTGGCTCTATTAGTATAGGAGATACCTGAAAACATATCACACTTTTCATCATAGTGCTTTTACCAATGCATAAAATGCATGGAGAAGTCATTTCGAATGACTGGTCCTCAGTGTTGTGAGAACGATGACTGGTTAAAATTTTTGGTGGTTTCTTGTTCAGTCCATAGGCCTACATCATGTGGCAAACCGGTGAGCATGTGGCTCTATTAGTATAGGAGATACCTGAAAACATATCACACTTTTCATCATAGTGCTTTTACCAATGCATAAAATGCATGGAGAAGTCATTTCGAATGACTGGTCCTCAGTGTTGTGAGAACGATGACTGGTTAAAATTTTTGGTGGTTTCTTGTTCAGTCCATAGGCCTACATCATGTGGCAAACCGGTGAGCATGTGGCTCTATTAGTATAGGAGATACCTGAAAACATATCACACTTTTCATCATAGTGCTTTTACCAATGCATAAAATGCATGGAGAAGTCATTTCGAATGACTGGTCCTCAGTGTTGTGAGAACGATGACTGGTTAAAATTTTTGGTGGTTTCTTGTTCAGTCCATAGGCCTACATCATGTGGCAAACCGGTGAGCATGTGGCTCTATTAGTATAGGAGATACCTGAAAACATATCACACTTTTCATCATAGTGCTTTTACCAATGCATAAAATGCATGGAGAAGTCATTTCGAATGACTGGTCCTCAGTGTTGTGAGAACGATGACTGGTTAAAATTTTTGGTGGTTTCTTGTTCAGTCCATAGGCCTACATCATGTGGCAAACCGGTGAGCATGTGGCTCTATTAGTATAGGAGATACCTGAAAACATATCACACTTTTCATCATAGTGCTTTTACCAATGCATAAAATGCATGGAGAAGTCATTTCGAATGACTGGTCCTCAGTGTTGTGAGAACGATGACTGGTTAAAATTTTTGGTGGTTTCTTGTTCAGTCCATAGGCCTACATCATGTGGCAAACCGGTGAGCATGTGGCTCTATTAGTATAGGAGATACCTGAAAACATATCACACTTTTCATCATAGTGCTTTTACCAATGCATAAAATGCATGGAGAAGTCATTTCGAATGACTGGTCCTCAGTGTTGTGAGAACGATGACTGGTTAAAATTTTTGGTGGTTTCTTGTTCAGTCCATAGGCCTACATCATGTGGCAAACCGGTGAGCATGTGGCTCTATTAGTATAGGAGATACCTGAAAACATATCACACTTTTCATCATAGTGCTTTTACCAATGCATAAAATGCATGGAGAAGTCATTTCGAATGACTGGTCCTCAGTGTTGTGAGAACGATGACTGGTTAAAATTTTTGGTGGTTTCTTGTTCAGTCCATAGGCCTACATCATGTGGCAAACCGGTGAGCATGTGGCTCTATTAGTATAGGAGATACCTGAAAACATATCACACTTTTCATCATAGTGCTTTTACCAATGCATAAAATGCATGGAGAAGTCATTTCGAATGACTGGTCCTCAGTGTTGTGAGAACGATGACTGGTTAAAATTTTTGGTGGTTTCTTGTTCAGTCCATAGGCCTACATCATGTGGCAAACCGGTGAGCATGTGGCTCTATTAGTATAGGAGATACCTGAAAACATATCACACTTTTCATCATAGTGCTTTTACCAATGCATAAAATGCATGGAGAAGTCATTTCGAATGACTGGTCCTCAGTGTTGTGAGAACGATGACTGGTAAAATTTTTGGTGTTTCTTGTTCAGTCCATAGGCCTACATCATGTGGCAAAACCTGTGAGCATGTGGCTCTATTAGTATAGGAGATACCTGAAAACATATCACACTTTTCATCATAGTGCTTTTACCAATGCATAAAATGCATGGAGAAGTCATTTCGAATGACTGGTCCTCAGTGTTGTGAGAACGATGACTGGTTAAATTTTTTGGTGGTTTCTTGTTCAGTCCATAGCCTACATCATGTGGCAAACCGGTGAGCATGTGGCTCTATTAGTATAGGAGATACCTGAAAACATATCACACTTTTCATCATAGTGCTTTTACCAATGCATAAAATGCATGGAGAAGTCATTTCGAATGACTGGTCCTCAGTGTTGTGAGAACGATGACTGGTTAAAATTTTTGGTGGTTTCTTGTTCAGTCCATAGGCCTACATCATGTGGCAAAC
>NW_027194487.1:300000-423150 GCF_032444005.1 Ranitomeya imitator
ATACCCTACACTCTACACCATACACTCTATACCCTACACTCTATACCCTACACTCTACACTCTATACCTTACACTCTACACTCTATTCCCTACACTCTATACCCTACACTCTATACCCTACACTCTATACCCTACAATCTACACCCTACACTCTATACCCTACACTCTATACCATACACTCTATACCCTACACTCTACACTCTATACCCTACACTCTACACCCTACACTCTATACCCTACACTCTAATCCCTACACTCTACACTCTATACCCTACACTCTATACCCTACACTCTATACCTTACACTCTACACTCTATTCCCTACACTCTATACCCTACACTCTATACCCTACACTCTATACCCTACACTCTATACTCTACACTCTACACCCTACACACTATACCCTACACTCTACACTCTATACCCTACACTCTATACCCTACACTCTATACCCTACACTCTATAGCCTACACTCTACAATCTATACCCTACACTCTATACCCTACACTCTATACCCTACAGTCTATACCCTACACTCTATACCCTACACTCTACACTCTATACCTTACACTCTACACTCTATTCCCTACACTCTATACCCTACACTCTATACCCTACACTCTATACCCTACACTCTATACCCAACACTCTACAACCTACACTCTATACCCTACACTCTATACCATACACTCTATACCCTACACTCTACACTCTATTCCCTACACTCTACACCCTACACTCTATACCCTACACTCTAATCCCTACACTCTACACTCTATACCCTACACTCTATACCCTACACTCTACACTCTATACCTTACACTCTACACTCTATTCCCTACACTCTATACCCTACACTCTATACCCTACACTCTATACCCTACACTCTACACCCTACACTCTATACCCTACACTCTACTCCCTACACTCTATACCCTACACTCTATACCCTACACTCTACACTCTCTACCCTACACTCTATACCCTACACTCTATAACATACACTCTATACCCTACACTCTATACCCTACACTCTATACCCTACACTATACACTCTATACCCTACACTCTACACTTTATACCCTACACTCTATACCCTACACTCTGTACCCTACACTCTACACCCTGCACTCTATACCCTACACTCTATACCCACACTCTACACTCTATACCCTACACTCTATAGCCTACACTCTACAATCTATACCCTACACTCTATACCCTACACTCTACACTCTATACCTTACACTCTACTCCCTACACTCTATACCCTACACTCTATACCCTACACTCTATACCCTACACTCTATACCCTACACTCTACACCCTACACTCTATACCCTACACTCTATACCATACACTCTATACCCTACACTCTACACTCTATACCCTACACTCTAAACCCTACACTCTATACCCTACACTCTAATCCCTACACTCTACACTCTATACCCTACACTCTATACCCTACACTCTACACTCTATACCTTACACTCTACACTCTATTCCCTACACTCTATACCCTACAGTCTATACCCTACACTCTATACCCTACACTCTACACCCTACACACTATACCCTACACTCTACACTCTATACCCTACACTCTATACCCTACACTCTATACCCTACACTCTATACCCTACACTCTATAGCCTACACTATACAATCTATACCCTACACTCTATACCCTACACTCTATACCCTACAGTCTATACCCTACACTCTATACCCTACACTCTACACTCTATACCTTACACTCTACACTCTATTCCCTACACTTTATACCTTACACTCTATACCCTACACTCTATACCCTACACTCTATACCCTACACTCTACACCCTACACTCTATACCCTACACTCTATACCATACACTCTATACCCTACACTGTACACTCTATACCGTACACTCTACACCCTACACTCTATACCCTACACTCTAATCCGTACACTCTACACTCTATACCCTACACTCTATACCCTACACTCTACACTCTATACCTTACACTCTACACTCTATTCCCTACACTCTATACCCTACACTCTATACCCTACACTCTATACCCTACACTCTATACCCTACACTCTATACCCTACACTCTACACCCTACACTCTATACCCTACACTCTATACCATACACTCTATACCCTACACTCTACACTCTATACCCTACACTCTACACCCTACACTCTATACCCTACACTCTATACCCTACACTCTACACTCTCTACCCTACACTCTATACCCTACACTCTATAACATACACTCTATACCCTACACTCTATACCCTACACTCTATACCCTACACTATACACTCTATACCCTACACTCTACACTTTATACCCTACACTCTATACCCTACACTCTATACCCTACACTCTACACCCTGCACTCTATACCCTACACACTATACCCTACACTCTACACTCTATACCCTACACTCTATACCCTACACTCTATACCCTACACTCTACACTCTATACCCTACACTCTATAGCCTACACTCTACAATCTATACCCTACACTCTATACCCTACACTCTATACCCTAC
The DNA here is from genome assembly GCF_032444005.1 of Ranitomeya imitator. Taxonomy (NCBI): domain Eukaryota; kingdom Metazoa; phylum Chordata; class Amphibia; order Anura; family Dendrobatidae; genus Ranitomeya; species Ranitomeya imitator. The sequence continues at coordinate 302,557 of NW_027194487.1, forward strand.
ACTCTATACCATACACTCTATACCCTACACTCTACACTCTATACCCTACACTCTACACCCTACACTCTATGCCCTACACTCTGTAACCTACACTCTACACTCTACACCCTACACTCTACACTCTATACCCTACACTCTACACTCTATACCCTACACTCTATACCCTACACTCGATGCCCTACACTCTATACCCTACACTCTAAACCCTACACTCTATACCCTACACTCTACACTCTATACCATACACTCTATACCATACACTCTACACCCTACACTCTATACCACACACTCTATACCCTACACTCTACACTCTATACCCTACACTCTATACCATACACTCTACACTCTATACCCTACACTCTATACCATACACTCTACACCATACACTCTATGGCATACACTCTATACCCTACACTCTACACTCTATACCCTACACTCTATACCCTACACTCTACACCCTGCACTCTATACCCTACACACTATACCCTACACTCTACACTCTATACCCTACGCACTATACCCTACACTCTATACCCTACACTCTATACCCTACACTCTATACCCTACACTCTAATCCCTACATATTACACTCTCTACCCTACACTCTATACCCTACACTCTACACCCTACACTCTATACCCTACACTCTAATCCCTACACTCTACACTCTATACCCTACACTCAATACCCTACACTCTACACTCTATACCCTACACTCTATACCCTACACTCTACACTCTATACCATACACTCTATAACATACACTCTATACCCTACACTCTATACCCTACACTCTATACCATACACTCTACACTCTATACCCTACACTCTATACCATACACTCTACACCATACACTCTATAGCATACACTCTATACCCTACACTCTACACTCTATACCCTACACTCTATACCCTACACTCTACACCCTGCACTCTATACCCTACACACTATACCCTACACTCTACACTCTATACCCTACACTCTATACCCTACACTCTATACCCTACACTCTATACCCTACACTCTACACTCTATACCCTACACTCTATAGCCTACACTCTACAATCTATACCCTACACTCTATACCCTACACTCTATACCCTACAGTCTATACCCTACACTCTATACCCTACACTCTACACTCTATACCTTACACTCTACACTCTATTCCCTACACTCTATACCCTACACTCTATACCCTACACTCTATACCCTACACTCTATACCCTACACTCTACACCCTACACTCTATACCCTACACTCTATACCATACACTCTATACCCTACACTCTACACTCTATACCCTACACTCTACACCCTACACTCTATACCCTACACTCTAATCCCTACACTCTACACTCTATACCCTACACTCTATACCCTACACTCTACACTCTATACCTTACACTCTACACTCTATTCCCTACACTCTATACCCTACAATCTATACCCTGCAATCTATACCCTACACTCTACATCCTACACTCTATACCCTACACTCTATACCATACACTCTATACCCTACACTCTACACTCTATACCCTACACTCTATACCCTACACTCTAATCCCTACACTCTACACTCTATACCCTACACTCTACACTCTCTACCCTACACTCTACACTCTCTACCCTACACTCTATACCCTACACTCTATAACATACACTCTATACCCTACACTCTATACTCTACACTCTATACCATACACTCTACACTCTATACCCTACACTCTATACCATACACTCTACACCATACACTGTATAGCATACACTCTATACCCTACACTCTACACTTTATACCCTACACTCTATACCCTACACTCTACACCCTGCACTCTACACCCTACACACTATACCCTACACTCTATACCCTACACACTATACCCTACACTCTATACCCTACACTCTATACCCTACACTCTACACTCTATACCCTACACTCTATAGCCTACACTCTACAATCTATACCCTACACTCTATATCCTACACTCTATACCCTACAGTCTATACCCTACACTCTATACCCCACACTCTACACTCTATACCTTACACTCTACACTCTATTCCCTACACTCTATACCCTACACTCTATACCCTACACTCTACACCCTACACTCTATACCCTACACTCTATACCATACACTCTATACCCTACACTCTACACTCTATACCCTACACTCTATATCCTACACTCTATACCCTACACTCTAAACTCTATACCCTACACTCTACACTCTATACCCTACACTCTATGACATACACTCTATACCCTACACTCTATACCCTACACTCTATACCATACACTCTACACTCTACACCCTACACTCTATACGATACACTCTACACCATACACTCTATAGCATACACTCTATACCCTACACTCTACAGTCTATACCCTACACTCTATACCCTACACTCTACACCCTGCACTCTATACCCTACACTCTATACCCTACACTCTACACTCTATACCCTACACTCTATAGCCTACACTCTACAATCTATACCCTACACTCTATACCCTACACTCTATACCCTACACTCTATACCCTACACTCTATACCCTACACTCTACACTCTATACCTTACACTCTACACTCTATTCCCTACACTCTATACCCTACACTCTATACCCTACACTCTATACCCTACACTCTATACCCTACACTCTACACCCTACACTCTATACCCTACACTCTATACCCTACACTCTACACTCTATACCCTACACTCTACACCCTACACTCTATACCCTACACTCTAATCCCTACACTCTACACTCTATACCCTACACTCTATACCCTACACTCTATACCTTACACTCTACACTCTATTCCCTACACTCTATACCCTACACTCTATACCCTACACTCTATTCCCTACACTCTATACCCTACACTCTACACCCTACACACTATACCCTACACTCTACACTCTATACCCTACACTCTATACCCTACACTCTATACCCTACACTCTATACCCTACACTCTACACTCTATACCCTACACTCTATAGCCTACACTCTACAATCTATACCCTACACTCTATACCCTACACTCTATACCCTACACTCTATACCCTACAGTCTATACCCTACACTCTATACCCTACACTCTACACTCTATACCTTACACTCTACACTCTATTCCCTACACTCTATACCCTACACTCTACAACCTACACTCTATACCCTACACTCTATACCCTACACTCTACACCCTACACACTATACCCTACACTCTACACTCTATACCCTACACTCTATACCCTACACTCTATACCCTACACTCTATACCCTACACTCTACACTCTATACCCTACACTCTATAGCCTACACTCTACAATCTATACCCTACACTCTATACCCTACACTCTATACCCTACAGTCTATACCCTACACTCTATACCCTACACTCTACACTCTATACCTTACACTCTACACTCTATTCCCTACACTCTATACCCTACACTCTATACCCTACACTCTATACCCTACACTCTAAAACCTACACTCTATACCCTACACTCTATACCATACACTCTATACCCTACACTCTACACTCTATTCCCTACACTCTACACCCTACACTCTATACCCTACACTCTATACCCTACACTCTAGACTCTATATCTTACACTCTACACTCTATTCCCTACACTCTATTCCCTACACTCTATACCCTACACTCTATACCCTACACTCTATACCCTACACTCTACACCCTACACTCTATACCCTACACTCTATACCATACACTCTATACCCTACACTCTACACTCTATACCCTACACTCTACACCCTACACTCTATACCCTACACTCTAATCCCTACACTCTACACTCTATACCCTACACTCTATACCCTACACACTATACCTTACACTCTACACTCTATTCCCTACACTCTATACCCTACACTCTATACCCTACACTCTATACTCTACACTCTACACCCTACACACTATACCCTACACTCTACACTCTATACCCTACACTCTATACCCTACACTCTATACCCTACACTCTATAGCCTACACTCTACAATCTATACCCTACACTCTATACCATACACTCTACACCATACACTCTATGGCATACACTCTATACCCTACACTCTACACTCTATACCCTACACTCTATACCCTACACTCTACACCCTGCACTCTATACCCTACACACTATACCCTACACTCTACACTCTATACCCTACGCACTATACCCTACACTCTATACCCTACACTCTATACCCTACACTCTATACCCTACACTCTAATCCCTACATATTACACTCTCTACCCTACACTCTATACCCTACACTCTACACCCTACACTCTATACCCTACACTCTAATCCCTACACTCTACACTCTATACCCTACACTCTATACCCTACACTCTACACTCTATACCCTACACTCTATACCCTACACTCTACACTCTATACCATACACTCTATAACATACACTCTATACCCTACACTCTATACCCTACACTCTATACCATACACTCTACACTCTTTACCCTACACTCTATACCATACACTCTACACCATACACTCTATAGCATACACTCTATACCCTACACTCTACACTCTATACCCTACACTCTATACCCTACACTCTACACCCTGCACTCTATACCCTACACACTATACCCTACACTCTACACTCTATACCCTACACTCTATACCCTACACTCTATACCCTACACTCTATACCCTACACTCTACACTCTATACCCTACACTCTATAGCCTACACTCTACAATCTATACCCTACACTCTATACCCTACACTCTATACCCTACAGTCTATACCCTACACTCTATACCCTACACTCTACACTCTATACCTTACACTCTACACTCTATTCCCTACACTCTATACCCTACACTCTATACCCTACACTCTATACCCTACACTCTATACCCTACACTCTACACCCTACACTCTATACCCTACACTCTATACCATACACTCTATACCCTACACTCTACACTCTATACCCTACACTCTACACCCTACACTCTATACCCTACACTCTAATCCCTACACTCTACACTCTATACCCTACACTCTATACCCTACACTCTACACTCTATACCTTACACTCTACACTCTATTCCCTACACTCTATACCCTACAATCTATACCCTGCAATCTATACCCTACACTCTACATCCTACACTCTATACCCTACACTCTATACCATACACTCTATACCCTACACTCTACACTCTATACCCTACACTCTATACCCTACACTCTAATCCCTACACTCTACACTCTATACCCTACACTCTACACTCTCTACCCTACACTCTACACTCTCTACCCTACACTCTATACCCTACACTCTATAACATACACTCTATACCCTACACTCTATACTCTACACTCTATACCATACACTCTACACTCTATACCCTACACTCTATACCATACACTCTACACCATACACTGTATAGCATACACTCTATACCCTACACTCTACACTTTATACCCTACACTCTATACCCTACACTCTACACCCTGCACTCTACACCCTACACACTATACCCTACACTCTATACCCTACACACTATACCCTACACTCTATACCCTACACTCTATACCCTACACTCTACACTCTATACCCTACACTCTATAGCCTACACTCTACAATCTATACCCTACACTCTATATCCTACACTCTATACCCTACAGTCTATACCCTACACTCTATACCCCACACTCTACACTCTATACCTTACACTCTACACTCTATTCCCTACACTCTATACCCTACACTCTATACCCTACACTCTACACCCTACACTCTATACCCTACACTCTATACCATACACTCTATACCCTACACTCTACACTCTATACCCTACACTCTATATCCTACACTCTATACCCTACACTCTAAACTCTATACCCTACACTCTACACTCTATACCCTACACTCTATGACATACACTCTATACCCTACACTCTATACCCTACACTCTATACCATACACTCTACACTCTACACCCTACACTCTATACGATACACTCTACACCATACACTCTATAGCATACACTCTATACCCTACACTCTACAGTCTATACCCTACACTCTATACCCTACACTCTACACCCTGCACTCTATACCCTACACTCTATACCCTACACTCTACACTCTATACCCTACACTCTATAGCCTACACTCTACAATCTATACCCTACACTCTATACCCTACACTCTATACCCTACACTCTATACCCTACACTCTATACCCTACACTCTACACTCTATACCTTACACTCTACACTCTATTCCCTACACTCTATACCCTACACTCTATACCCTACACTCTATACCCTACACTCTATACCCTACACTCTACACCCTACACTCTATACCCTACACTCTATACCCTACACTCTACACTCTATACCCTACACTCTACACCCTACACTCTATACCCTACACTCTAATCCCTACACTCTACACTCTATACCCTACACTCTATACCCTACACTCTATACCTTACACTCTACACTCTATTCCCTACACTCTATACCCTACACTCTATACCCTACACTCTATTCCCTACACTCTATACCCTACACTCTACACCCTACACACTATACCCTACACTCTACACTCTATACCCTACACTCTATACCCTACACTCTATACCCTACACTCTATACCCTACACTCTACACTCTATACCCTACACTCTATAGCCTACACTCTACAATCTATACCCTACACTCTATACCCTACACTCTATACCCTACACTCTATACCCTACAGTCTATACCCTACACTCTATACCCTACACTCTACACTCTATACCTTACACTCTACACTCTATTCCCTACACTCTATACCCTACACTCTACAACCTACACTCTATACCCTACACTCTATACCCTACACTCTACACCCTACACACTATACCCTACACTCTACACTCTATACCCTACACTCTATACCCTACACTCTATACCCTACACTCTATACCCTACACTCTACACTCTATACCCTACACTCTATAGCCTACACTCTACAATCTATACCCTACACTCTATACCCTACACTCTATACCCTACAGTCTATACCCTACACTCTATACCCTACACTCTACACTCTATACCTTACACTCTACACTCTATTCCCTACACTCTATACCCTACACTCTATACCCTACACTCTATACCCTACACTCTAAAACCTACACTCTATACCCTACACTCTATACCATACACTCTATACCCTACACTCTACACTCTATTCCCTACACTCTACACCCTACACTCTATACCCTACACTCTATACCCTACACTCTAGACTCTATATCTTACACTCTACACTCTATTCCCTACACTCTATTCCCTACACTCTATACCCTACACTCTATACCCTACACTCTATACCCTACACTCTACACCCTACACTCTATACCCTACACTCTATACCATACACTCTATACCCTACACTCTACACTCTATACCCTACACTCTACACCCTACACTCTATACCCTACACTCTAATCCCTACACTCTACACTCTATACCCTACACTCTATACCCTACACACTATACCTTACACTCTACACTCTATTCCCTACACTCTATACCCTACACTCTATACCCTACACTCTATACTCTACACTCTACACCCTACACACTATACCCTACACTCTACACTCTATACCCTACACTCTATACCCTACACTCTATACCCTACACTCTATAGCCTACACTCTACAATCTATACCCTACACTCTATACCCTACATTCTATACCCTACAGTCTATACCCTACACTCTATACCCTACACTCTACACTCTATACCTTACACTCTACACTCTATTCCCTACACTCTATACCCTACACTCTATACCCTACACTCTATACCCTACACTCTATACCCAACACTCTACAACCTACACTCTATACCCTACACTCTATATCATACACTTTATACCCTACACTCTATTCCCTACACTCTACACCCTACACTCTATACCCTACACTCTAATCCCTACACTCTACACTCTATACCCTACACTCTATACCCTACACTCTACACTCTATACCTTACACTCTACACTCTATTCCCTACACTCTATACCCTACACTCTATACCCTACACTCTATACCCTACACTCTACACCCTACACTCTATACCCTACACTCTATACCATACACTATATACCCTACACTCTACAGTCTATACCCTACACTCTACACCCTACACTCTATTCCCTACACTCTATACCCTACACTCTACACTCTCTACCCTACACTCTATACCCTACACTCTATAACATACACTCTATACCCTACACTCTATACCCTACACTCTATACCCTACACTATACACTCTATACCCTACACTCTACACTTTATACCCTACACTCTATACCCTACACTCTATACCCTACACTCTACACCCTGCACTCTATACCCTACACTCTATACCCTACACTCTACACTCTATACCCTACACTCTATAGCCTACACTCTACAATCTATACCCTACACTCTATACCCTACAGTCTATACCCTACACTCTATACCCTAGACTCTACACTCTATACCTTACACTCTACTCCCTACACTCTATAACCTACACTCTATACCCTACACTCTATACCCTACACTCTATACCCTACACTCTACACCCTACACTCTATACCCTACACTCTATACCATACACTCTATACCCTACACTCTACACTCTATACCCTACACTCTAAACCCTACACTCTATACCCTACACTCTAATCCCTACACTCTACAATCTATACCCTACACTCTATACCCTACACTCTACACTCTATATCTTACACTCTACACTCTATTCCCTACACTCTATACCCTACACTCTATACCCTACACTCTATACCCTACACTCTATACCCTACACTCTACACCCTACACACTATACCCTACATTCTACACTCTATACCATACACTCTATACCCTACACTCTATACCCTACACTCTATACCCTACACTCTACACTCTATACCCTACACTCTATAGCCTACACTCTACAATCTATACCCTACACTCTATACCCTACACTCTATGCCCTACAGTCTATACCCTACACTCTATACCCTACACTCTACACTCTATACCTTACACTCTACACTCTATTCCCTACACTCTATACCTTACACTCTATACCCTACACTCTATACCCTACACTCTATACCCTACACTCTACACCCTACACTCTATACCCTACACTCTATACCATACACTCTATACCCTACACTCTACACTCTATACCGTACACTCTACACCCTACACTCTATACCCTACACTCTAATCCCTACACTCTACACTCTATACCCTACATTCTATACCCTACACTCTACACTCTATACCTTACACTCTACACTCTATTCCCTACATTCTATACCCTACACTCTATACCTTACACTCTATACCCTACACTCTATACCCTACACTCTACACCCTACACTCTATACCCTACACTCTATACCCTACACTCTACACTCTCTACCCTACACTCTATACCCTACACTCTATAACATACACTCTATACCCTACACTCTATACCCTACACTCTATATCCTACACTATACACTCTATACCCTACACTCTACACTTTATACCCTACACTCTATACCCTACACTCTATACCCTACACTCTACACCCTGCACTCTATACCCTACACACTATACCCTACACTCTACACTCTATACCCTACACTCTATACCCTACACTCTATACCCTACACTCTATACCCTACACTCTACACTCTATACCCTACACTCTATAGCCTACACTCTACAATCTATACCCTACACTCTATACCCTACACTCTATACCCTACACTCTATACCCTACACTCTCTACCATACACTCTATACCCTACACTCTACACTCTATACCCTACACTCTACACCCTACACTCTATGCCCTACACTCTATACCCTACACTCTACACTCTACACCCTACACTCTACACTCTATACCCTACACTCTACACTCTATACCCTACACTCTATACCCTACACTCGATGCCCTGCACTCTATACCCTACACTCTATACCCTACACTCTATACCCTACACTCTACACTCTATACCATACACTCTATACCATACACTCTACACCCTACACTCTATACCACACACTCTATACCCTACACTCTACACTCTATACCCTACACTCTATACCATACACTCTACACTCTATACCCTACACTCTATACCATACACTCTACACCATACACTCTATAGCATACACTCTATACCCTACACTCTACACTCTATACCCTACACTCTATACCCTACACTCTACACCCTGCACTCTATACCCTACACACTATACCCTACACTCTACACTCTATACCCTACACACTATACCCTACACTCTATACCCTACACTCTATACCCTACACTCTAATCCCTACATTCTACACTCTCTACCCTACACTCTATAACCTACACTCTATACCATACACTCTATACCCTACACTCTACACTCTATACCCTACACTCTACACCCTACACTCTATACCCTACACTCTAATCCCTACTCTCTACACTCTATACCCTACACTCTACACTCTCTACCCCACACTCTACACTCTCTACCCTACACTCTATACCCTACAGTCTATAACATACACTCTATACCCTACACTCTATACCCTACACTCTATATCATACACTCTACACTCTATACCCTACACTCTATACCATACACTCTACACCATACACTCTATAGCATACACTCTATACCCTACACTCTACACTCTATACCCTACACTCTATACCCTACACTCTACACCCTGCACTCTACACCCTACACACTATACCCTACACTCTACACTCTATACCCTACACACTATACCCTACACTCTATACCCTACACTCTATACCCTACACTCTTCACTCTATACCCTACACTCTATAGCCTACACTCTACAATCTATACCCTACACTCTATACCCTACACTCTATACCCTACAGTCTATACCCTACACTCTATACCCCACACTCTACACTCTATACCTTACACTCTACACTCTATTCCCTACACTCTATACCCTACACTCTATACCCTACACTCTACACCCTACACTCTATACCCTACACTCTATACCATACACTCTATACCCTACACTCTACACTCTATACCCTACACTCTATACGCTACACTCTATACCCTACACTCTAAACTCTATACCCTACACTCTACACTCTATACCCTACACTCTATGACATACACTCTATACCCTACACTCTATACCCTACACTCTATACCATACACTCTACACTCTATACCCTACACTCTATACGATACACTCTACACCATACACTCTATAGCATACACTCTATACCCTACACTCTACAGTCTATACCCTACACTCTATACCCTACACTCTACACCCTGCACTCTATACCCTACACTCTATACCCTACACCCTACACTCTATACCCTACACTCTATACCATACACTCTATACCCTACACTCTACACTCTATACCCTACACTCTACACCCTACACTCTATACCCTACACTCTAATCCCTACGCTCTACACTCTATACCCTACACTCTATACCCTACACTCTATACCTTACACTCTACACTCTATTCCCTACACTCTATACCCTACACTCTATACCCTACACTCTATAACCTACACTCTACACCCTACACACTATACCCTACACTCTACACTCTATACCCTACACTCTATACCCTACACTCTATAACCTACACTCTATACCCTACACTCTACACTCTATACCCTACACTCTATAGCCTACACTCTACAATCTATACCCTACACTCTATACCCTACACTCTATACCCTACAGTCTATACCCTACACTCTATACCCTACACTCTACACTCTATACCTTACACTCTACACTCTATTCCCTACACTCTATACCCTACACTCTATACCCCACACTCTATACCCTACACTCTATACCCTACACTCTACAACCTACACTCTATACCCTACACTCTATACCATACACTCTATACTCTACACTCTATACCCTACACTCTACACCCTACACTCTATACCCTACACTCTATACCCTACACTCTACACTCTATACCTTACACTCTACACTCTATTCCCTACACTCTATACCCTACACTCTACACCCTACACTCTATACCCTACACTCTATACCATACACTCTATACCCTACACTCTACACTCTATACCCTACACTCTACACCCTACACTCTATACCCTACACTCTAATCCCTACACTCTACACTCTATACCCTACACTCTATACCCTACACTCTATACCTTACACTCTACACTCTATTCCCTACACTCTATACCCTACACTCTATACCCTACACTCTATACCCTACACTCTATACCCTACACTCTACACCCTTCACACTATACCCTACACTCTACACTCTATACCCTACACTCTATACCCTACACTCTATACCCTACACTCTACACTCTATACCCTACACTCTATAGCCTACACTCTACAATCTATACCCTACACTCTATACCCTACACTCTATACCCTACAGTCTATACCCTACACTCTATACCCTACACTCTACACTCTATACCTTACACTCTACACTCTATTCCCTACACTCTATACCCTACACTCTATACCCTACACTCTATACCCTACACTCTATACCCAACACTCTACAACCTACACTCTATACCCTACAATCTATACCATACACTCTATACCCTACACCCTACACTTTATACCCTACACTCTAATCCCTACACTCTACACCCTACACTCTATACCCTGCACTCTATACCCTACACTCTACACTCTCTACCCTACATTCTATACCCAACACTCTATACCATACACTATATACCCTACACTCTACACTCTATACCCTACACTCTACACCCTACACTCTATACCCTACACTCTAATCCCTACACTCTACACTCTATACCCTACACTCTATACCCTACACTCTACACTCTATACCTTACACTCTACACTCTATTCCCTACACTCTATACCCTACACTCTATACCCTACACTCTATACCCTACACTCTATACCCTACACTCTACACCCTACACTCTATACCCTACACTCTATACCATACACTCTATACCCTACACTCTACACTCTATACCCTACACTCTACACCCTACACTCTATACCCTACACTCTATACCCTACACTCTACACTCTCTACCCTACACTCTATACCCTACACTCTATAACATACACTCTATACCCTACACTCTATACCCTACACTCTATACCCTACACTATACACTCTATACCCTACACTCTACACTTTATACCCTACACTCTATACCCTAAACTCTATACCCTACACTCTACACCCTGCACTCTATACCCTACACTCTATACCCTACACTCTACACTCTATACCCTACACTCTAAAGCCTACACTCTACAATCTATACCCTACACTCTATACCCTACACTCTATACCCTACAGTCTATACCCTACACTCTATACCCTACACTCTACACTCTATACCTTACACTCTACTCCCTACACTCTATACCCTACACTCTATACCCTACACTCTATACCCTACACTCTATACCCTACACTCTACACCCTACACTCTATACCCTACACTCTATACCATACACTCTATACCCTACACTCTACACTCTATACCCTACACTCTAAACCCTACACTCTATACCCTACACTCTAATCCCTACACTCTACACTCTATACCCTACACTCTATACCCTACACTCTACACTCTATACCTTACACTCTACACTCTATTCCCTACACTCTATACCCTACACTCTATACCCTACACTCTATACCCTACACTCTATACCCTACACTCTACACCCTACACACTATACCCTACACTCTACACTCTATACCCTACACTCTATACCCTACACTCTATACCCTACACTCTACACTCTATACCCTACAATCTATAGCCTACACTCTACAATCTATACCCTACACTCTATACCCTACACTCTATACCCTACAGTCTATACCCTACACTCTATACCCTACACTCTACACTCTATACCTTACACTCTACACTCTATTCCCTACAATCTATACCCTACACTCTATACCCTACACTCTATACCCTACACTCTATACCCTACACTCTACACCCTACACTCTATACCCTACACTCTATACCATACACTCTATACCCTACACTCTACACTCTATACCGTACACTCTACACCCTACACTCTATACCCTACACTCTAATCCCTACACTCTACACTCTATACCCTACACTCTATACCCTACACTCTACACTCTATACCTTACACTCTACACTCTATTCCCTACACTCTATACCCTACACTCTATACCCTACACTCTATACCCTACACTCTATACCCTACACTCTACACCCTACACTCTATACCCTACACTCTATACCATACACTCTATACCCTACACTCTACACTCTATACCCTACACTCTACACCCTACACTCTATACCCTACACTCTATACCCTACACTCTACACTCTCTACCCTACACTCTATACCCTACACTCTATAACATACACTCTATACCCTACACTCTATACCCTACACTCTATACCCTACACTATACAGTCTATACCCTACACTCTACACTTTATACCCTACACTCTATACCCTACACTCTATACCCTACACTCTACACCCTGCACTCTATACCCTACACACTATACCCTACACTCTACACTCTATACCCTACACTCTATACCCTACACTCTATACCCTACACTCTATACCCTACACTCTACACTCTATACCCTACACTCTATAGCCTACACTCTACAATCTATACCCTACACTCTATACCCTACACTCTATACCCTACACTCTATACCCTACACACTATACCATACACTCTATACCCTACACTCTACACTATATACCCTACACTCTACACCCTACACTCTATGCCCTACACTCTATACCCTACACTCTACACTCTACACCCTACACTTTACACTCTATACTCTACACTCTACACTCTATACCCTACACTCTATACCCTACACTCGATGCCCTACACTCTATACCCTACACTCTATACCCTACACTCTATACCCTACACTCTACACTCTATACCATACACTCTATACCATACACTCTACACCCTACACTCTATACCACACACTCTATACCCTACACTGTACACTCTATACCCTACACTCTATACCATACACTCTACACTCTATAACCTACACTCTATACCATACACTCTACACCATACACTCTATAGCATACACTCTATACCCTACACTCTACACTCTATACCCTACACTCTATACCCTACACTCTACACCCTGCACTCTATACCCTACACACTATACCCTACACTCTACACTCTATACCCTACACACTATACCCTACACTCTATACCCTACACTCTATACCCTACACTGTACACTCTATACCCTACACTCTATAGCCTACACTCTACAATCTATACCCTACACTCTATACCCTACACTCTATACCCTACAGTCTATACCCTACACTCTATACCCTACACTCTACACTCTATACCTTACACTCTACACTCTATTCCCTACACTCTATACCCTACACTCTATACCCTACACTCTACACCCTACACTCTATACCGTACACTTTATACCATACACTCTATACCCTACACTCTACACTCTATACCCTACACTCTACACCCTACACTCTATACCCTACACTCTAATCCCTACACTCTACACTCTATACCCTACACTCTATACCCTACACTCTACCCTCTATACCTTACACTCTACACTCTATACCCTACACTCTATACCCTACACTCTATACCCTACACTCTATACCCTACACTCTACACCCTACACTCTATACCCTACACTCTATACCCTACACTCTACACTCTATACCCTACACTCTACACCCTACACTCTATACCCTACACTCTATACCCTACACTCTACACTCTCTACCCTACACTCTATACCCTACACTCTATACCCTACACTCTATACCCTACACTCTACACTCTATACCCTACACTCTACACTCTATACCCTACACTCTATACCCTACACTCTATACCCTACACTCTATACCCTACACTCTACACTCTATGCCCTACACTCTACACTCTATACCCTACACTCTACACTCTATACCCTACACTCTACACTCTATACCCTACACTCTATACCCTACACTCTATACCCTACACTCTACACTCTATGCCCTACACTCTACACTCTATACCTTACACTCTACACTCTATTCCCTACAATCTATGCCCTACACTCTATACCCTACACTCTATACCCTACACTCTATACCCTACACTCTACACCCTACACTCTATACCATACACTCTATACCCTACACTCTACACTCTATACCCTACACTCTACACCCTACACTCTATACCCTACACTCTAATCCCTACACTCTACACTCTATACCCTACACTCTATACCCTACACTCTATACCCTACACTCTACACTCTCTACCCTACACTCTCTACCCTACACTCTATACCATACACTCTATACCCTACACTCTACACTCTATACCCTACACTCTACACTCTATACCCTACACTCTACACTCTATGCCCTACACTCTACACTCTATACCCTACACTCGATACCCTACACTCTATACCCTACACTCTACACTCTATACCCTACACTCTATACCCTACACTCTATGCCCTACACTCTATACCCTACACTCTATACCCTACACTCTATACCCTACACTCTACACTCTATACCCTACACTCTATACCCTACACTCTATACTCTACACTCTACACTCTATACCCTACACTCTATACCCTACACTCTACACTCTATGCCCTACACTCTACACTCTATACCCTACACTCTACACTCTATACCCTACACTCTACACTCTATACCCTACACTCTATACCCTACACTCTATACCCTATACTCTATACCCTACACTCTACACTCTATGCCCTACACTCTACACTCTATACCTTACACTCTACACTCTATTCCCTACACTCTATATCCTACACTATATACCCTACACTCTATACCCTACACTCTACATTCTACACTCTATACCCTACACTCTATACCATACACTCTATACCCTACACCCTACACTCTATACCCTACACTCTACACCCTACACTCTATACCCTACACTCTAATCCCTACACTTTACACTCTATACCCTACACTCTATACCCTACACTCTATACCCTACACTCTACACTCTCTACCCTACACTCTCTACCCTACACTCTATACCCTACACTCTATACCCTACACTCTACACTCTATACCCTACACTCTACACTCTATACCCTACACTCTATACCCTACACTCTATACCCTACACTCTACACTCTATGCCCTACACTCTACACTCTATACCCTACACTCTATACCCTACACTCTACACGCTATACCCTACACTCTATACCCTACACTCTATGCCCTACACTCTATATCCTACACTCTATACCATACACTCTATACCCTACACTCTATACCCTACACTCTATACCCTACACTCTACACTCTATACCCTACACTCTATACCCTACACTCTACACTCTATACCCTACACTCTACACTCTATACCCTACACTCTATACCCTACACTCTATACCCTACACTCTATACCCTACACTCTACACTCTATACCCTACACTCTACACTCTATACCCTACATTCTATACCCTACACTCTATACCCTACACTCTATACCCTACACTATATACCCTACACTCTACACTCTATACCCTAAACTCTATACCCTACACTCTATACCCTACACTCTATACCCTACACTCTATACCCTACAATCTACACTCTATACCCTACACTCTATACCCTACACTCTATACCCTACACTCTACACTCTATACCCTACACTCTATACCCTACACTCTATACCCTACACTCTATACCCTACACTCTATACCCTACACTCTATACCCTACACTCTACACTCTATACCCTACACTCTATACCCTACACTCTACACTCTATACCCTACACTCTATACCCTACACTCTAATCCCTACACTCTACACTCTATACCCTACACTCTATACCCTACACTCTATACCCTACACTCTACACTCTATACCCTACACTCTATATCCTACACTCTACACTCTATACCATACACTCTATACCATACACTCTATACCCTACACTCTATACCATACACTCTATACCCTACACTCTATACCCTACACTCTATACCCTACACTCTATACCTTACACTCTATACCCTACACTCTATACCCTACAATCTAAACTCTATACCCTACACTCTACACTCTATACCCTACACTCTATAACATACACTCTATACCCTACACTCTATACCCTACACTCTATACCCTACACTCTACACTCTATACCCTACACTCTATGCCCTACACTCTATACCCTACACTCTATACCCTACATTCTATACCCTACACTATATACCATACACTCTACACCCTACACTCTATACCATACACTCTATACCCTACACTCTACACTCTATACCCTACACTCTATACCATACACTCTATACCCTACACTCTATAACCTACACTCTATACCCTACAATCTAAACTCTATACCCTACACTCTACACTCTATACCCTACTCTCTATAACATACACTCTATACCCTACACTCTATACTCTACACTCTACACCATATACTCTATAGCATACACTCTATACCCTACACTCTACACTCTATACCCTACACTCTATACCCTACACTATACACTCTATACCCTACACTCTACACTTTATACCCTACACTCTATACCCTACACTCTATACCCTACACTCTACACTCTATACCCTACACTCTATACCCTACACTCTACACTCTATACCCTACACTCTATACCCTACACTCTAATCCCTACACTCTACACTCTATACCCTACACTCTATACCCTACACTCTATACCCTACACTCTACACTCTATACCCTACACTCTATATCCTACACTCTACACTCTATACCCTACACTCTATACCATACACTCTATACCCTACACTCTATACCATACACTCTATACCCTACACTCTATACCCTACACTCCATACCCTACACTCTATACCTTACACTCTATACCCTACACTCTATACCATACACTCTACACTCTATACCCTACACTCTATACCATACACTCTACACCATATACTCTATAGCATACACTCTATACCCTACACTCTACACTCTATACCCTACACTCTATACCCTACACTCTATACCCTACACTATACACTCTATACCCTACACTCTACACTCTATACCCTACACTCTATACCATACACTCTACACCATATACTCTATAGCATACACTCTATACCCTACACTCTACACTCTATACCCTACACTCTATACCCTACACTCTATACCCTACACTATACACTCTATACCCTACACTCTACACTCTATACCCTACACTCTATACCCTACACTCTATACCATACACTCTACACTCTATACCCTACACTCTATACCATACACTCTACACCATATACTCTATAGCATACACTCTATACCCTACACTCTACACTCTATACCCTACACTCTATACCCTACACTCTATACCCTACACTATACACTCTATACCCTACACTCTACACTCTATACCCTACACTCTATACCATACACTCTACACCATATACTCTATAGCATACACTCTATACCCTACACTCTACACTCTATACCCTACACTCTATACCCTACACTCTATACCCTACACTATACACTCTATACCCTACACTCTACACTCTATACCCTACACTCTATACCCTACACTCTATACCCTACACTCTACACTCTATACCCTACACTCTATATCCTACACTCTATACCCTACACTCTATACCATACACTCTATACCCTACACTCTATACCCTACACTCCATACCCTACACTCTATACCCAACACTCTACACCCTACACTCTATACCCTACACTCTATACCATACACTCTATACCCTACACTCTATACCCTACACTCTACACTCTATACCCTACACTCTATACCCTACACTCTACACTCTATACCCTACACTCTATACCCTACACTCTACACTCTATACCCTACACTCTATACCCTACACTCTACACTCTATACCCTACACTCTATACCCTACACTCTATACCATACACTCTACACTCTATACCCTACACTCTATACCATACACTCTATACCCAACACTCTACACCCTACACTCTATACCCTACACTCTATACCATACACTCTATACCCTACACTCTATACCCTACACTCTACACTCTATACCCTACACTCTATACCCTACACTCTACACTCTATACCCTACACTCTATACCCTACACTCTATACCCTACACTCTACACTCTATACCCTACACTCTATACCCTACACTCTATGCCCTACACCCTATACCCTACACTCTACACTCTATACCCTACACTCTAGACTCTACACTCTATACCCTACACTCTAATCCCTACACTCTACACCCTACACTCTATACCCTACACTCTACACTCTATTCCCTACACTCTATACCCTACAATCTATACCCTACACTCTATACCCTACACTCTATACCCAACACTCTACACCCTACACTCTATACCCTACACTCTATACCCTACACTCTATACCCTACACTCTATACCCTACACTCTACACTCTATACCCTACACTCTATACCCTACACTCTATACCCTACACTCTATACCCTACACTCTATACTCTATACCCTACACTCTACACTCTATACCCTACATTCTACACCCTACACTCTATACCCTACACTCTATACCCTACACTCTATACCCTACACTCTACACTCTATACCCTAAACTCTATACCCTACACTCTATACCCTACACTCTATACCCTACACTCTATACCCTACACTCTATACCCTACAATCTACACTCTATACCCTACACTCTATACCCTACACTCTATACCCTACACTCTACACTCTATACCCTACACTCTATACCCTACACTCTATACCCTACACTCTATACCCTACACTCTATACCCTACACTCTACACTCTATACCCTACACTCTATACCCTACACTCTACACTCTATACCCTACACTCTATACCCTACACTCTAATCCCTACACTCTACACTCTATACCCTACACTCTATACCCTACACTCTATACCCTACACTCTACACTCTATACCCTACACTCTATATCCTACACTCTACACTCTATACCCGACACTCTATACCATACACTCTATACCCTACACTCTATACCATACACTCTATACCCTACACTCTATACCCTACACTCTATACCCTACACTCTATACCTTACACTCTATACCCTACACTCTATACCCTACAATCTAAACTCTATACCCTACACTCTACACTCTATACCCTACACTCTATAACATACACTCTATACCCTACACTCTATACCCTACACTCTATACCCTACACTCTACACTCTATACCCTACACTCTATGCCCTACACTCTATACCCTACACTCTATACCCTACATTCTATACCCTACACTATATACCATACACTCTACACCCTACACTCTATACCATACACTCTATACCCTACACTCTACACTCTATAACCTACACTCTATACCATACACTCTATACCCTACACTCTATAACCTACACTCTATACCCTACAATCTAAACTCTATACCCTATACTCTACACTCTATACCCTACACTCTATAACATACACTCTATACCCTACACTCTATACTCTACACTCTACACCATATACTCTATAGCATACACTCTATACCCTACACTCTACACTCTATACCCTACACTCTATACCCTACACTCTATACCCTACACTCTACACTCTATACCCTACACTCTATACCCTACACTCTACACTCTATACCCTACACTCTATACCCTACACTCTAATCCCTACACTCTACACTCTATACCCTACACTCTATACCCTACACTCTATACCCTACACTCTACACTCTATACCCTACACTCTATATCCTACACTCTACACTCTATACCCTACACTCTATACCATACACTCTATACCCTACACTCTATACCATACACTCTATACCCTACACTCTATACCCTACACTCCATACCCTACACTCTATACCTTACACTCTATACCCTACACTCTATACCATACACTCTACACTCTATACCCTACACTCTATACCATACACTCTACACCATATACTCTATAGCATACACTCTATACCCTACACTCTACACTCTATACCCTACACTCTATACCCTACACTCTATACCCTACACTATACACTCTATACCCTACACTCTACACTCTATACCCTACACTCTATACCCTACACTCTATACCCTACACTCTACACTCTATACCCTACACTCTATATCCTACACTCTACACTCTATACCCTACACTCTATACCATACACTCTATACCCTACACTCTATACCATACACTCTATACCCTACACTCTATACCCTACACTCCATACCCTACACTCTATACCTTACACTCTATACCCTACACTCTATACCATACACTCTACACTCTATACCCTACACTCTATACCATACACTCTACACCATATACTCTATAGCATACACTCTATACCCTACACTCTACACTCTATACCCTACACTATATACCCTACACTCTATACCCTACACTCTACATTCTGCACTCTATACCCTACACTCTATACCCTACACTCTACACTCTATACCCTACACTCTACACTCTATACCCTACACTCTATACCCTACACTCTATACCCTACACTCTACACTCTATGCCCTACACTCTACACTCTATACCCTACACTCTATACCCTACACTCTACACGCTATACCCTACACTCTATACCCTACACTCTATGCCCTACACTCTATATCCTACACTCTATACCATACACTCTATACCCTACACTCTATACCCTACACTCTATACCCTACACTCTACACTCTATACCCTACACTCTATACCCTACACTCTACACTCTATACCCTACACTCTACACTCTATACCCTACACTCTATACCCTACACTCTATACCCTACACTCTATACCCTACACTCTACACTCTATACCCTACACTCTACACTCTATACCCTACATTCTATACCCTACACTCTATACCCTACACTCTATACCCTACACTATATACCCTACACTCTACACTCTATACCCTAAACTCTATACCCTACACTCTATACCCTACACTCTATACCCTACACTCTATACCCTACAATCTACACTCTATACCCTACACTCTATACCCTACACTCTATACCCTACACTCTACACTCTATACCCTACACTCTATACCCTACACTCTATACCCTACACTCTATACCCTACACTCTATACCCTACACTCTACACTCTATACCCTACACTCTATACCCTACACTCTACACTCTATACCCTACACTCTATACCCTACACTCTAATCCCTACACTCTACACTCTATACCCTACACTCTATACCCTACACTCTATACCCTACACTCTACACTCTATACCCTACACTCTATATCCTACACTCTACACTCTATACCATACACTCTATACCATACACTCTATACCCTACACTCTATACCATACACTCTATACCCTACACTCTATACCCTACACTCTATACCCTACACTCTATACCTTACACTCTATACCCTACACTCTATACCCTACAATCTAAACTCTATACCCTACACTCTACACTCTATACCCTACACTCTATAACATACACTCTATACCCTACACTCTATACCCTACACTCTATACCCTACACTCTACACTCTATACCCTACACTCTATGCCCTACACTCTATACCCTACACTCTATACCCTACATTCTATACCCTACACTATATACCATACACTCTACACCCTACACTCTATACCATACACTCTATACCCTACACTCTACACTCTATACCCTACACTCTATACCATACACTCTATACCCTACACTCTATAACCTACACTCTATACCCTACAATCTAAACTCTATACCCTACACTCTACACTCTATACCCTACTCTCTATAACATACACTCTATACCCTACACTCTATACTCTACACTCTACACCATATACTCTATAGCATACACTCTATACCCTACACTCTACACTCTATACCCTACACTCTATACCCTACACTATACACTCTATACCCTACACTCTACACTTTATACCCTACACTCTATACCCTACACTCTATACCCTACACTCTACACTCTATACCCTACACTCTATACCCTACACTCTACACTCTATACCCTACACTCTATACCCTACACTCTAATCCCTACACTCTACACTCTATACCCTACACTCTATACCCTACACTCTATACCCTACACTCTACACTCTATACCCTACACTCTATATCCTACACTCTACACTCTATACCCTACACTCTATACCATACACTCTATACCCTACACTCTATACCATACACTCTATACCCTACACTCTATACCCTACACTCCATACCCTACACTCTATACCTTACACTCTATACCCTACACTCTATACCATACACTCTACACTCTATACCCTACACTCTATACCATACACTCTACACCATATACTCTATAGCATACACTCTATACCCTACACTCTACACTCTATACCCTACACTCTATACCCCACACTCTATACCCTACACTATACACTCTATACCCTACACTCTACACTCTATACCCTACACTCTATACCATACACTCTACACCATATACTCTATAGCATACACTCTATACCCTACACTCTACACTCTATACCCTACACTCTATACCCTACACTCTATACCCTACACTATACACTCTATACCCTACACTCTACACTCTATACCCTACACTCTATACCCTACACTCTATACCATACACTCTACACTCTATACCCTACACTCTATACCATACACTCTACACCATATACTCTATAGCATACACTCTATACCCTACACTCTACACTCTATACCCTACACTCTATACCCTACACTCTATACCCTACACTATACACTCTATACCCTACACTCTACACTCTATACCCTACACTCTATACCATACACTCTACACCATATACTCTATAGCATACACTCTATACCCTACACTCTACACTCTATACCCTACACTCTATACCCTACACTCTATACCCTACACTATACACTCTATACCCTACACTCTACACTCTATACCCTACACTCTATACCCTACACTCT
This sequence comes from Ranitomeya imitator, assembly GCF_032444005.1. NCBI lineage: Eukaryota > Metazoa > Chordata > Amphibia > Anura > Dendrobatidae > Ranitomeya > Ranitomeya imitator. The sequence goes on from NW_027194487.1 coordinate 327,776, forward strand.
ATACCCTACACTCTACACTCTATACCCTACACTCTATATCCTACACTCTATACCCTACACTCTATACCATACACTCTATACCCTACACTCTATACCCTACACTCCATACCCTACACTCTATACCCAACACTCTACACCCTACACTCTATACCCTACACTCTATACCATACACTCTATACCCTACACTCTATACCCTACACTCTACACTCTATACCCTACACTCTATACCCTACACTCTACACTCTATACCCTACACTCTATACCCTACACTCTACACTCTATACCCTACACTCTATACCCTACACTCTACACTCTATACCCTACACTCTATACCCTACACTCTATACCATACACTCTACACTCTATACCCTACACTCTATACCATACACTCTATACCCAACACTCTACACCCTACACTCTATACCCTACACTCTATACCATACACTCTATACCCTACACTCTATACCCTACACTCTACACTCTATACCCTACACTCTATACCCTACACTCTACACTCTATACCCTACACTCTATACCCTACACTCTATACCCTACACTCTACACTCTATACCCTACACTCTATACCCTACACTCTATGCCCTACACCCTATACCCTACACTCTACACTCTATACCCTACACTCTAGACCCTACACTCTATACCCTACACTCTAATCCCTACACTCTACACTCTATACCCTACACTCTATACCCTACACTCTACACTCTATTCCCTACACTCTATACCCTACAATCTATACCCTACACTCTATACCCTACACTCTATACCCAACACTCTACACCCTACACTCTATACCCTACACTCTATACCCTACACTCTATACCCTACACTCTATACCCTACACTCTACACTCTATACCCTACACTCTATACCCTACACTCTATACCCTACACTCTATACCCTACACTCTATACTCTATACCCTACACTCTACACTCTATACCCTACATTCTACACCCTACACTCTATACCCTACACTCTATACCCTACACTCTATACCCTACACTCTACACTCTATACCCTAAACTCTATACCCTACACTCTATACCCTACACTCTATACCCTACACTCTATACCCTACACTCTATACCCTACAATCTACACTCTATACCCTACACTCTATACCCTACACTCTATACCCTACACTCTACACTCTATACCCTACACTCTATACCCTACACTCTATACCCTACACTCTATACCCTACACTCTATACCCTACACTCTACACTCTATACCCTACACTCTATACCCTACACTCTACACTCTATACCCTACACTCTATACCCTACACTCTAATCCCTACACTCTACACTCTATACCCTACACTCTATACCCTACACTCTATACCCTACACTCTACACTCTATACCCTACACTCTATATCCTACACTCTACACTCTATACCCGACACTCTATACCATACACTCTATACCCTACACTCTATACCATACACTCTATACCCTACACTCTATACCCTACACTCTATACCCTACACTCTATACCTTACACTCTATACCCTACACTCTATACCCTACAATCTAAACTCTATACCCTACACTCTACACTCTATACCCTACACTCTATAACATACACTCTATACCCTACACTCTATACCCTACACTCTATACCCTACACTCTACACTCTATACCCTACACTCTATGCCCTACACTCTATACCCTACACTCTATACCCTACATTCTATACCCTACACTATATACCATACACTCTACACCCTACACTCTATACCATACACTCTATACCCTACACTCTACACTCTATAACCTACACTCTATACCATACACTCTATACCCTACACTCTATAACCTACACTCTATACCCTACAATCTAAACTCTATACCCTATACTCTACACTCTATACCCTACACTCTATAACATACACTCTATACCCTACACTCTATACTCTACACTCTACACCATATACTCTATAGCATACACTCTATACCCTACACTCTACACTCTATACCCTACACTCTATACCCTACACTCTATACCCTACACTCTACACTCTATACCCTACACTCTATACCCTACACTCTACACTCTATACCCTACACTCTATACCCTACACTCTAATCCCTACACTCTACACTCTATACCCTACACTCTATACCCTACACTCTATACCCTACACTCTACACTCTATACCCTACACTCTATATCCTACACTCTACACTCTATACCCTACACTCTATACCATACACTCTATACCCTACACTCTATACCATACACTCTATACCCTACACTCTATACCCTACACTCCATACCCTACACTCTATACCTTACACTCTATACCCTACACTCTATACCATACACTCTACACTCTATACCCTACACTCTATACCATACACTCTACACCATATACTCTATAGCATACACTCTATACCCTACACTCTACACTCTATACCCTACACTCTATACCCTACACTCTATACCCTACACTATACACTCTATACCCTACACTCTACACTCTATACCCTACACTCTATACCCTACACTCTATACCCTACACTCTACACTCTATACCCTACACTCTATATCCTACACTCTACACTCTATACCCTACACTCTATACCATACACTCTATACCCTACACTCTATACCATACACTCTATACCCTACACTCTATACCCTACACTCCATACCCTACACTCTATACCTTACACTCTATACCCTACACTCTATACCATACACTCTACACTCTATACCCTACACTCTATACCATACACTCTACACCATATACTCTATAGCATACACTCTATACCCTACACTCTACACTCTATACCCTACACTATATACCCTACACTCTATACCCTACACTCTACATTCTGCACTCTATACCCTACACTCTATACCATACACTCTATACCCTACACCCTACACTCTATACCCTACACTCTACACCCTACACTTTACACTCTATACCCTACACTCTATACCCTACACTCTACACTCTCTACCCTACACTCTCTACCCTACACTCTATACCCTACACTCTATACCCTACACTCTACACTCTATACCCTACACTCTATACCCTACACTCTATGCCCTACACTCTATATCCTACACTCTATACCCTACACTCTATACCCTACACTCTACACTCTATTCCCTACTCTCTATACCCTACAATCTATACCCTACACTCTATACCCTACACTCTATACCCAACACTCTACACCCTACACTCTATACCCTACACTCTATACCATACACTCTATACCCTACACTCTATACCCTACACTCTACACTCTATACCCTACACTCTATACCCTACACTCTACACTCTATACCTTACACTCTATACCCTACACTCTATACCCTACACTCTACACTCTATACCCTACACTCTATACCCTACACTCTATGCCCTACACTCTATACCCTACACTCTATACCCTACACCCTATACCCTACACTCTACACTCTATACCCTACACTCTAGACCCTACACTCTATACCCTACACTCTAATCCCTACACTCTACACTCTATACCCTACACTCTATACCCTACACTCTACACTCTATTCCCTACACTCTATACCCTACAATCTATACCCTACACTCTATACCCTACACTCTATACCCAACACTCTACACCCTACACTCTATACCCTACACTCTATACCCTACACTCTACACTCTATACCCTACACTCTACACTCTATACCCTACACTCTATACCCTACACTCTATACCCTACACTCTATACCCTACACTCTACACTCTATACCCTACACTCTACACTCTATACCCTACATTCTATACCCTACACTCTATACCCTACACTCTATACCCTACACTCTATACCCTACACTCTACACTCTATACCCTAAACTCTATACCCTACACTCTATACCCTACACTCTATACCCTACACTCTATACCCTACACTCTATACCCTACAATCTACACTCTATACCCTACACTCTATACCCTACACTTTATACTCTACACTCTACACTCTATACCCTACACTCTATACCCTACACTCTATACCCTACACTCTATACCCTACACTCTATACCCTACACTCTACACTCTATACCCTACACTCTATACCCTGCACTCTACACTCTATACCCTACACTCTATACCCTACACTCTAATCCCTACACTCTACACTCTATACCCTACACTCTATACCCTACACTCTATACCCTACACTCTACACTCTATACCCTACACTCTATATCCTACACTCTACACTCTATACCCTACACTCTATACCATACACTCTATACCCTACACTCTATACCATACACTCTATACCCTACACTCTATACCCTACACTCTATACCCTACACTCTATACCTTACACTCTATACCCTACACTCTATACCATACAATCTAAACTCTATACCCTACACTCTACACTCTATACCCTACACTCTATAACATACACTCTATACCCTACACTCTATACCCTACACTCTATACCCTACACTCTACACTCTATACCCTACACTCTATGCCCTACACTCTATACCCTACACTCTATACCCTACATTCTATACCCTACACTATATACCATACACTCTACACCCTACACTCTATACCATACACTCTATACCCTACACTCTACACTCTATACCCTACACTCTATACCATACACTCTATACCCTACACTCTATAACCTACACTCTATACCCTACAATCTAAACTCTATACCCTACACTCTACACTCTATACCCTACACTCTATAACATACACTCTATACCCTACACGCTATACTCTACACTCTACACCATATACTCTATAGCATACACTCTATACCCTACACTCTACACTCTATACCCTACACTTTATACCCTACACTCTATACCCTACACTATACACTCTATACCCTACACTCTACACTTTATACCCTACACTCTATACCCTACACTCTATACCCTACACTCTACACTCTATACCCTACACTCTATACCCTACACTCTACACTCTATACCCTACACTCTATACCCTACACTCTAATCCCTACACTCTACACTCTATACCCTACACTCTATACCCTACACTCTATACCCTACACTCTACACTCTATACCCTACACTCTATATCCTACACTCTACACTCTATACCCTACACTCTATACCATACACTCTATACCCTACACTCTATACCATACACTCTATACCCTACACTCTATACCCTACACTCCATACCCTACACTCTATACCTTACACTCTATACCCTACACTCTATACCCTACACTCTACACTCTATACCCTACACTCTATATCCTACACTCTACACTCTATACCCTACACTCTATACCATACACTCTATACCCTACACTCTATACCATACACTCTATACCCTACACTCTATACCCTACACTCCATACCCTACACTCTATACCTTACACTCTATACCCTACACTCTATACCATACACTCTACACTCTATACCCTACACTCTATACCATACACTCTACACCATATACTCTATAGCATACACTCTATACCCTACACTCTACACTCTATACCCTACACTCTATACCCTACACTCTATACCCTACACTATACACTCTATACCCTACACTCTACACTCTATACCCTACACTCTATACCTTACACTCTATACCCTACACTCTACACTCTATACCCTACACTCTATATCCTACACTCTACACTCTATACCCTACACTCTATACCATACACTCTATACCCTACACTCTATACCATACACTCTATACCCTACACTCTATACCCTACACTCCATACCCTACACTCTATACCTTACACTCTATACCCTACACTCTATACCATACACCCTACACTCTATACCCTACACTCTATACCCTACACTATACACTCTATACCCTACACTCTACACTTTATACCCTACACTCTATACCCTACACTCTATACCCTACACTCTACACTCTATACCCTACACTCTATACCCTACACTCTACACTCTATACCCTACACTCTATACCCTACACTCTAATCCCTACACTCTACACTCTATACCCTACACTCTATACCCTACACTCTATACCCTACACTCTACACTCTATACCCTACACTCTATATCCTACACTCTACACTCTATACCCTACACTCTATACCATACACTCTATACCCTACACTCTATACCATACACTCTATACCCTACACTCTATACCCTACACTCCATACCCTACACTCTATACCTTACACTCTATACCCTACACTCTATACCATACACTCTACACTCTATACCCTACACTCTATACCATACACTCTACACCATATACTCTATAGCATACACTCTATACCCTACACTCTACACTCTATACCCTACACTCTATACCCTACACTCTATACCCTACACTATACACTCTATACCCTACACTCTACACTCTATACCCTACACTCTATACCCTACACTCTATACCCTACACTCTACACTCTATACCCTACACTCTATATCCTACACTCTACACTCTATACCCTACACTCTATACCATACACTCTATACCCTACACTCTATACCATACACTCTATACCCTACACTCTATACCCTACACTCCATACCCTACACTCTATACCTTACACTCTATACCCTACACTCTATACCATACACTCTACACTCTATACCCTACACTCTATACCATACACTCTACACCATATACTCTATAGCATACACTCTATACCCTACACTCTACACTCTATACCCTACACTATATACCCTACACTCTATACCCTACACTCTACATTCTGCACTCTATACCCTACACTCTATACCATACACTCTATACCCTACACCCTACACTCTATACCCTACACTCTACACCATACACTTTACACTCTATACCCTACACTCTATACCCTACACTCTACACTCTCTACCCTACACTCTCTACCCTACACTCTATACCCTACACTCTATACCCTACACTCTACACTCTATACCCTACACTCTATACCCTACACTCTATGCCCTACACTCTATATCCTACACTCTATACCCTACACTCTATACCCTACACTCTACACTCTATTCCCTACTCTCTATACCCTACAATCTATACCCTACACTCTATACCCTACACTCTATACCCAACACTCTACACCCTACACTCTATACCCTACACTCTATACCATACACTCTATACCCTACACTCTATACCCTACACTCTACACTCTATACCCTACACTCTATACCCTACACTCTACACTCTATACCTTACACTCTATACCCTACACTCTATACCCTACACTCTACACTCTATACCCTACACTCTATACCCTACACTCTATGCCCTACACTCTATACCCTACACTCTATACCCTACACCCTATACCCTACACTCTACACTCTATACCCTACACTCTAGACCCTACACTCTATACCCTACACTCTAATCCCTACACTCTACACTCTATACCCTACACTCTATACCCTACACTCTACACTCTATTCCCTACACTCTATACCCTACAATCTATACCCTACACTCTATACCCTACACTCTATACCCAACACTCTACACCCTACACTCTATACCCTACACTCTATACCCTACACTCTACACTCTATACCCTACACTCTACACTCTATACCCTACACTCTATACCCTACACTCTATACCCTACACTCTATACCCTACACTCTACACTCTATACCCTACACTCTACACTCTATACCCTACATTCTATACCCTACACTCTATACCCTACACTCTATACCCTACACTCTATACCCTACACTCTACACTCTATACCCTAAACTCTATACCCTACACTCTATACCCTACACTCTATACCCTACACTCTATACCCTACACTCTATACCCTACAATCTACACTCTATACCCTACACTCTATACCCTACACTCTATACCCTACACTCTACACTCTATACCCTACACTCTATACCCTACACTCTATACCCTACACTCTATACCCTACACTCTATACCCTACACTCTACACTCTATACCCTACACTCTATACCCTGCACTCTACACTCTATACCCTACACTCAATACCCTACACTCTAATCCCTACACTCTACACTCTATACCCTACACTCTATACCCTACACTCTATACCCTACACTCTACACTCTATACCCTACACTCTATATCCTACACTCTACACTCTATACCCTACACTCTATACCATACACTCTATACCCTACACTCTATACCATACACTCTATACCCTACACTCTATACCCTACACTCTATACCCTACACTCTATACCTTACACTCTATACCCTACACTCTATACCATACAATCTAAACTCTATACCCTACACTCTACACTCTATACCCTACACTCTATAACATACACTCTATACCCTACACTCTATACCCTACACTCTATACCCTACACTCTACACTCTATACCCTACACTCTATGCCCTACACTCTATACCCTACACTCTATACCCTACATTCTATACCCTACACTATATACCATACACTCTACACCCTACACTCTATACCATACACTCTATACCCTACACTCTACACTCTATACCCTACACTCTATACCATACACTCTATACCCTACACTCTATAACCTACACTCTATACCCTACAATCTAAACTCTATACCCTACACTCTACACTCTATACCCTACACTCTATAACATACACTCTATACCCTACACGCTATACTCTACACTCTACACCATATACTCTATAGCATACACTCTATACCCTACACTCTACACTCTATACCCTACACTTTATACCCTACACTCTATACCCTACACTATACACTCTATACCCTACACTCTACACTTTATACCCTACACTCTATACCCTACACTCTATACCCTACACTCTACACTCTATACCCTACACTCTATACCCTACACTCTACACTCTATACCCTACACTCTATACCCTACACTCTAATCCCTACACTCTACACTCTATACCCTACACTCTATACCCTACACTCTATACCCTACACTCTACACTCTATACCCTACACTCTATATCCTACACTCTACACTCTATACCCTACACTCTATACCATACACTCTATACCCTACACTCTATACCATACACTCTATACCCTACACTCTATACCCTACACTCCATACCCTACACTCTATACCTTACACTCTATACCCTACACTCTATACCCTACACTCTACACTCTATACCCTACACTCTATATCCTACACTCTACACTCTATACCCTACACTCTATACCATACACTCTATACCCTACACTCTATACCATACACTCTATACCCTACACTCTATACCCTACACTCCATACCCTACACTCTATACCTTACACTCTATACCCTACACTCTATACCATACACTCTACACTCTATACCCTACACTCTATACCATACACTCTACACCATATACTCTATAGCATACACTCTATACCCTACACTCTACACTCTATACCCTACACTCTATACCCTACACTCTATACCCTACACTATACACTCTATACCCTACACTCTACACTCTATACCCTACACTCTATACCCTACACTCTATACCCTACACTCTACACTCTATACCCTACACTCTATATCCTACACTCTACACTCTATACCCTACACTCTATACCATACACTCTATACCCTACACTCTATACCATACACTCTATACCCTACACTCTATACCCTACACTCCATACCCTACACTCTATACCTTACACTCTATACCCTACACTCTATACCATACACTCTACACTCTATACCCTACACTCTATACCATACACTCTATACCCTACACTCTACACTCTATACCCTACACTCTATACCCTACACTCTATGCCCTACACTCTATACCCTACACTCTATACCCTACACCCTATACCCTACACTCTACACTCTATACCCTACACTCTAGACCCTACACTCTATACCCTACACTCTAATCCCTACACTCTACACTCTATACCCTACACTCTATACCCTACACTCTACACTCTATTCCCTACACTCTATACCCTACAATCTATACCCTACACTCTATACCCTACACTCTATACCCAACACTCTACACCCTACACTCTATACCCTACACTCTATACCATACACTCTATACCCTACACTCTACACTCTATACCCTACACTCTACACTCTATACCCTACACTCTATACCCTACACTCTATACCCTACACTCTATACCCTACACTCTACACTCTATACCCTACACTCTACACTCTATACCCTACATTCTATACCCTACACTCTATACCCTACACTCTATACCCTACACTCTATACCCTACACTCTACACTCTATACCCTAAACTCTATACCCTACACTCTATACCCTACACTCTATACCCTACACTCTATACCCTATACTCTATACCCTACAATCTACACTCTATACCCTACACTCTATACCCTACACTCTATACCCTACACTCTACACTCTATACCCTACACTCTATACCCTACACTCTATACCCTACACTCTATACCCTACACTCTATACCCTACACTCTATACCCTACACTCTACACTCTATACCCTACACTCTATACCCTACACTCTACACTCTATACCCTACACTCTATACCCTACACTCTAATCCCTACACTCTACACTCTATACCCTACACTCTATACCCTACACTCTATACCCTACACTCTACACTCTATACCCTACACTCTATATCCTACACTCTACACTCTATACCCTACACTCTATACCATACACTCTATACCCTACACTCTATACCATACACTCTATACCCTACACTCTATACCCTACACTCTATACCCTACACTCTATACCTTACACTCTATACCCTACACTCTATACCCTACAATCTAAACTCTATACCCTACACTCTACACTCTATACCCTACACTCTATAACATACACTCTATACCCTACACTCTATACCCTACACTCTATACCCTACACTCTATACCCTACACTCTATGCCCTACACTCTATACCCTACACTCTATACCCTACATTCTATACCCTACACTATATACCATACACTCTACACCCTACACTCTATACCATACACTCTATACCCTACACTCTACACTCTATACCCTACACTCTATACCATACACTCTATACCCTACACTCTATAACCTACACTCTATACCCTACAATCTAAACTCTATACCCTACACTCTACACTCTATACCCTACACTCTATAACATACACTCTATACCCTACACTCTATACTCTACATTCTACACCATATACTCTATAGCATACACTCTATACCCTACACTCTACACTCTATACCCTACACTCTATACCCTACACTCTATACCCTACACTATACACTCTATACCCTACACTCTACACTTTATACCCTACACTCTATACCCTACACTCTATACCCTACACTCTACACTCTATACCCTACACTCTATACCCTACACTCTACACTCTATACCCTACACTCTATACCCTACACTCTAATCCCTACACTCTACACTCTATACCCTACACTCTATACCCTACACTCTATACCCTACACTCTACACTCTATACCCTACACTCTATATCCTACACTCTACACTCTATACCCTACACTCTATACCATACACTCTATACCCTACACTCTATACCATACACTCTATACCCTACACTCTATACCCTACACTCCATACCCTACACTCTATACCTTACACTCTATACCCTACACTCTATACCTTACACTCTACACTCTATACCCTACACTCTATACCATACACTCTACACCATATACTCTATAGCATACACTCTATACCCTACACTCTACACTCTATACCCTACACTCTATACCCAACACTCTATACCCTACACTATACACTCTATACCCTACACTGTACACTTTATACCCTACACTCTATACCCTACACTCTATACCCTACACTCTACACCCTGCACTCTATACCCTACACACTATACCCTACACTCTACACTCTATACCCTACACTCTATACCCTACACTCTATACCCTACACTCTACACTCTATACCCTACACTCTATAGCCTACACTCTACAATCTATACCCTACACTCTATACCCTACACTCTATACCCTACAGTCTATACCCTACACTCTATACCCTACACTCTACACTCTATACCTTACACTCTACACTCTATTCCCTACACTCTATACCCTACACTCTATACCCTACACTTTATACCCTACTCTCTATACCCTACACTCTACACCCTACACTCTATACCCTACACTCTATACCATACACTCTATACCCTACACTCTACACTCTATACCCTACACTCTACACTCTACACTCTATGCCCTACACTCTAATCCCTACACTCTACACTCTATACCCTACCCTCTATACCCTACACTCTATACCTTACACTCTACACTCTATTCCCTACATTCTATACCCTACACTCTATACCCTACACTCTATTCCCTACACTCTATACCCTACACCCTACACTCTATACCCTACACTCTATACCATACACTCTATACCCTACACTCTACACTCTTTACCCTACACTCTACACCCTACACTCTATACCCTACACTCTAATCCCTACATTCTACACTCTATACCCTACACTCTATACCCTACACTCTATACCCTACACTCTACACTCTCTACCCTACACTCTATACCCTACACTCTATACCCTACACTCTATACCCTACACTCTACACTCTATACCCTACACTCTACACTCTATACCCTACACTCTATACCCTACACTCTGTACCCTACACTCTATACCCTACACTCTATACCCTACACTCTACACTCTATACCCTACACTCTATTCCCTGCACTCTACACTCTATACCCTACACTCTATACCCTACACTCTACACTCTATACCCTACACTCTATACCCTACACTTTATGCCCTACACTCTATACCCTACACTCTATACCCTTGTCGTAGCTGTTTTTCATTCTGACCCAAATGTCAGCTTACAGATCACCAGTGAGACCAAATTGTGGAGTTACGCCCGTCATTTTACAAGCGCGCTTGGAGACAAAAAGACACCTCACACATATCCTGTGAGCAAGTCACTTTTATCTGAAGTAATAGAGCAAGAGGCAATATTATATACCATTTCCAACAACTGTAACTCTAATGTAATTCATGTAGCCCCCTCCATCACCCAGGGTCATACTGACCTTTATTCTCTAACGTACCCAGAGCATGTTGTGACTGAATATTGGGAACATACATGATAAGAAGTATGGTCTCCTTGAATTGGAGACATTAAGACTACTGCATCAACAGATTCTAGCAATTGTAGCAATTAAAGGCAAAAGGCACTTAAAGGCAAACTATTAACCCCTCTATATCACCCTACACTCTATACCCTACACTCTACACTCTATACCCTACATTCTATACCCTAAACTCTATACCCTACACTCTACACTCTATAACTTACACCCTACACTCTATGCCCTACACTCTATACCCTACACTCTATACCCTACACTCTATACCCTACATTCTATACCCTACACTCTACACTCTATACCATACACTCTATACCCTACACACTATACCATACACTCTATACCCTACACTCTATGCCCTACACTCTATACCCTACACTCTACACCCTACACTCTATACCTTACACTCTATACCCTACACTCTATACCCTACAATCTAAACTCTATACCCTACACTCTACACTCTATACCCTACACTCTATAACATACACTCTATACCCTACACTCTATACCCTACACTCTATACCATACAGTCTACACTCTATACCCTACACTCTATACCATACATTCTACACCATACACTCTATAGCATACACTCTATACCCTACACTCTACACTCTATACCCTACACTCTATACCCTACACTCTATACCCTACACTCTACACCCTGCACTCTATACCCTACACACTATACCCTACACTCTACACTCTATACCCTACACTCTATACCCTACACTCTATACCCTACACTCTATACCCTACACTCTACACTCTATATGCTACACTCTATAGCCTACACTCTACAATCTATACCCTACACTCTATACCCTACACTCTATACCCTACACTCTATACCCAACACTCTACACTCTATACCTTACACTCTACACTCTATTCCCTACACTCTATACCCTACACTCTATACCCTACACTCTATACCCTACACTCTATACCCTACACTCTATACCCTACACTCTATACCCTACACTCTATACCATACACTCTATACCCTACACTCTACACTCTATACCCTACACTCTACACCCTACACTCTATACCCTACACTCTACACCCTACACTCTATACCCTACACTCTATACCATACACTCTATACCCTACACTCTACACTCTCTATACCCTACACTCTATACCCTACACTCTACACTCTATACATTACACTCTACACTCTATTCCCTACACTCTATACCCTACACTCTATACCCTACACTCTATACCTACACTCTACACTATATACCCTACACTCTATACCCTACACTCTATACCCTACACTCTACACTCTATACCCCTACACTCTATTCCCTACACTCTTTGCCCTACACTCTATACCCTACACTCTATACCCTACACTCTATACCCTACACTCTATACCATACACTCTATACCCTACACTCTACACTCTATACCCTACACTCTATACCCTACCCTCTATGCCCTACACTTCATACCCTACACTCTACACCCTACACTCTATGCCCTACACTCTATACCATACACTCTATACCCTACACTCTACACTCTATACCCTACACTCTACACCCTACACTCTATACAATACACTATAATCCCTACACTCTACACTCTATACCCTACACTCTACACTCTATATCCAACACTCTATACCCTACACTCTATACCCTACACTCTTTGCCCTACACTCTATACCCTACACTCTACACCCTGCACTCTATACCCTACACACTATACCCTACACTCTACCCTCTATACCCTACACTCTATACCCTACACTCTATACCCTACACTCTATACCCTACACTCTACACTCTATACCCTACACTCTATAGCCTACACTCTACAATCTATACCCTACACTCTATACCCTACACTCTATACCCTACAGTCTATACCCTACACTCTATACCCTACACTCTACACTCTATACCTTACACTCTACACTCTATTCCCTACACTCTATACCCTACACTCTATACCCTACACTCTATACCCTACACTCTATACCCTACACTCTACACCCTACACTCTGTACCCTACACTCTATACCATACACTCTATACCCTACACTCTACACTCTATACCCTACACTCTATACCCTACACTCTATACCCTAGAGTCTATACCCTACACTCTATACCCTACACTCTACACTCTATACCTTACACTCTATTCCCTACACTCTATACCCTACACTCTATACCCTACACTCTATACCCTACACTCTACACCCTACACTCTATACCCTACACTCTACACTCTATACCTTACACTCTACACTCTATTCCCTACACTCTACACCCTGCACTCTATACCCTACACACTATACCCTACACTCTACCCTCTATACATAGTAACATAGTAACATAGTAACATAGTTAGTAAGGCCGAAAAAAGACATTTGTCCATCCAGTTCAGCCTATATTCCATCATAATAAATACCCTACACTCTATACCCTACACTCTATACCCTACACTCTATACCCTACACTCTACACTCTATACCCTACACTCTATAGCCTACACTCTACAATCTATACCCTACACTCTATACCCTACACTCTATACCCTACAGTCTATACCCTACACTCTATACCCTACACTCTACACTCTATACCTTACACTCTACACTCTATTCACTACACTCTATACCCTACACTCTATACCCTACACTCTATACCCTACACTCTACACTCTATACCTTACACTCTACACTCTATACCCTACACTCTATACCCTACACTCTATACCCTACACTCTACACCCTGCACTCTATACCCTACACACTATACCCTACACTCTACCCTCTATACCCTACACTCTATACCCTACACTCTATACCCTACACTCTATACCCTACACTCTACACTCTATACCCTACACTCTATTGCCTACACTCTACAATCTATACCCTACACTCTATACCCTACACTCTATACCCTACAGTCTATACCCTACACTCTATACCCTACACTCTACACTCTATACCTTACACTGCTACACTCTATTCCCTACACTCTATACCCTACACTATATACCCTACACTCTATACCCTACACTCTATACCCTACACTCTACACCCTACACTCTATACCCTACACTCTATACCATACACTCTATACCCTACACTCTACACTCTATACCCTACACTCTATACCCTACACTCTATACCCTACAGTCTATACCCTACACTCTATACCCTACACTCTACACTCCATACCTTACACTCTACACTCTATTCCCTACACTCTACACCCTGCAATCTATAACCTACACACTATACCCTACACTCTACCCTCTATACCCTACACTCTATACCCTACACTCTATACCCTACACTCTACACTCTATACCCTACACTCTATAGCCTACACTCTACAATCTATACCCTACACTCTATACCCTACACTCTATACCCTACAGTCTACACTCTATACCCTACACTCTATAGCCTACACTCTACAATCTATACCCTACACTCTATACCCTACACTCTATACCCTACAGTCTATACCCTACACTCTATACCCTACACTCTACACTCTATACCTTACACTCTACACTCTATTCCCTACACTCTACACCCTGCACTCTATAACCTACACACTATACCCTACACTCTATACCCTACACTCTATACCCTACACTCTATACCCTACACTCTATACCATACACTCTATACCCTACACTCTACACTCTATACCCTACACTCTATAGCCTACACTCTACAATCTATACCCTACACTCTATACCCTACACTCTATACCCTACACTCTACACTCTATACCCTACACTCTATAGCCTACACTCTACAATCTATACCCTACACTCTATACCCTACACTCTATACCCTACAGTCTATACCCTACACTCTATACCCTACACTCTACACTCTATACCTTACACTCTACACTCTATTCCCTACACTCTACACCCTGCACTCTATAACCTACACACTATACCCTACACTCTACCCTCTATACCCTACACTCTATACCCTACACTCTATACCCTACACTCTATACCCTACACTCTACACTCTATACCCTACACTCTATAGCCTACACTCTACAATCTATACCTACACTCTATACCCTACACTCTATACCCTACAGTCTATACCCTACACTCTATACCCTACACTCTACACTCTATACCTTACACTCTACACTCTATTCCCTACACTCTATACCCTACACTCTATACCCTACACTCTACACCCTACACTCTATACCCTACACTCTATACCCTACACTCTATAGCCTACACTCTACACTCTAAACCTTACACTCTACACTCTATTCCCTACACTCTACACCCTGCACTCTATACCCTACACACTATACCCTACACTCTACCCTCTATACCCTACACTCTATACCCTACACTCTATACCCTACACTCTATACCCTACACTCTACACTCTATACCCTACACTCTATAGCCTACACTCTACAATCTATACCCTACACTCTATACCCTACACTCTATACCCTACAGTCTATACCCTACACTCTATACCCTACACTCTACACTCTATACCTTACACTCTACACTCTATTCCCTACACTCTATACCCTACACTCTATACCCTACACTCTATACCCTACACTCTATACCCTACACTCTACACTCTATACATTACACTCTACACTCTATACCCTACACTCTATACCCTACACCTCTATACCCTACATTCTATACCCTACACTCTACACCCTGCACTCTATACCCTACACACTATACCCTACACTCTACCCTCTATACCCTACACTCTATACCCTACACTCTATACCCTACACTCTATACCCTACACTCTACACTCTATACCCTAAACTCTATAGCCTACACTCTACAATCTATACCCTACACTCTATACCCTACACTCTATACCCTACAGTCTATACCCTACACTCTATACCCTACACTCTATTCCCTACACTCTACACTCTATACCCTACACTCTACACTCTATATCCAACACTCTATACCCTACACTCTATACCCTACACTCTTTGCCCTACACTCTATACCCTACACTCTATACCCTACACTCTACACCCTGCACTCTATACCCTACACACTATACCCTACACTTTACACTCTATACCCTACACTCTATACCCTACACTCTATACCCTACACTCTATACCCTACACTCTATACCCTACACTCTACACTCTATACCCTACACTCTATAGCCTACACTCTACAATCTATACCCTACACTCTATACCCTACACTCTATACCCTACAGTCTATACCCTACACTCTATACCCTACACTCTACACTCTATACCTTACACTCTACACTCTATTCCCTACACTCTATACCCTACATTCTATACCCTACACTCTATACCCTACACTCTATACCCTACACTCTACACCCTACACTCTATACCCTACACTCTATACCATACACTCTATACCCTACACTCTACACTTTATACCCTACACTCTATACCCTACACTCTATACCCTACAGTCTATACCCTACACTCTATACCCTACACTCTACACTCTATACCTTACACTCTAGACTCTATTCCCTACACTCTATACCCTACACTCTATACCCTACACTCTATACCCTACACTCTATACCCTACACTCTACACCCTACACTCTATACCCTACACTCTATACCCTACACTGTATACCCTACACTCTACACTCTATACCTTACACTCTACACTCTATTCCCTACACTCTATACCCTACACTCTATACCCTACACTCTATACCCTACACTCTATACCCTACACTCTACACACTACACTCTATACCCTACACTCTATACCATACACTCTATACCCTACACTCTACACTCTATACCTTACACTCTACACTCTATTCCCTACATTCTATACCCTACACTCTATACCCTACACTCTATACCCTACACTCTATACCCTACACTCTACACCCTACACTCTATACCATACACTCTATACCCTACACTCTATACCCTACACTCTACACCCTACACTCTATACCCTACACTCTATACCATACACTCTATACCCTACACTCTACACTCTATACCCTACACTCTATACTCTACACTCTACACTCTCTACCCTACACTCTATACCCTACAATCTATACCCTACACTCTATACCCTACACTATACACTCTATACCCTACACTCTACACTCTATACCCTACACTCTATACCCTACACTCTATACCCTACACTCTGTACCCTACACTCTATACCCTACACTCTACACTCTATACCCTACACTCTATACCCTACACTCTATACCCTACACTCTACACCCTACACTCTATACCCTACACTCTATACCATACACTCTATACCCTACACTCTATACCCTACACTCTATACCCTACACTCTACACCCTACACTCTATACCCTACACTCTATACCATACACTCTTTACCCTACACTCTACACTCTATACCCTACACTCTATACCCTACACTCTACACTCTCTATCCTACACTCTATACCCTACACTCTACACCCTACACTCTATACCATACACTCTATACCCTACACTCTACACTCTATACCCTACACTCTATACCCTACACTCTATGCCCTTCACTCTATACCCTACACTCTACACCCTACACTCTATACCCTACACTCTATACCATACACTCTATACCCTACACTCTACACTCTATACCCTACACTCTACACCCTGCACTCTATACCCTACACTCTAATCCCTACACTCTACACTCAATACCCTACACTCTACACTCTATATCCAACACTCTATACCCTACACTCTATACCCTACACTCTTTGCCCTACACTCTATACCCTACACTCTATACCCTACACTCTACACCCTGCACTCTATACCCTACACACTATACCCTACACTTTACACTCTATACCCTACACTCTATACCCTACACTCTATACCCTACACTCTATACCCTACACTCTATACCCTACACTCTACACTCTATACCCTACACTCTATAGCCTACACTCTACAATCTATACCCTACACTCTATACCCTACACTCTATACCCTACAGTCTATACCCTACACTCTATACCCTACACTCTACACTCTATACCTTACACTCTACACTCTATTCCCTACACTCTATACCCTACACTCTATACCCTACACTCTATACCCTACACTCTATACCCTACACTCTACACCCTACACTCTATACCCTACACTCTATACCATACACTCTATACCCTACACTCTACACTTTATACCCTACACTCTATACCCTACACTCTATACCCTACAGTCTATAACCTACACTCTATACCCTACACTCTACACTCTATACCTTACACTCTAGACTCTATTCCCTACACTCTATACCCTACACTCTATACCCTACACTCTACACCCTACACTCTATACCCTACACTCTATACCCTACACTCTATACCCTACACTCTACACTCTATACCTTACACTCTACACTCTATTCCCTACACTCTATGCCCTACACTCTATACCCTACACTCTATACCCTACACTCTATACCCTACACTCTACACACTACACTCTATACCCTACACTCTATACCATACACTCTATACCCTACACTCTACACTCTATACCTTACACTCTACACTCTATTCCCTACATTCTATACCCTACACTCTATACCCTACACTCTATACCCTACACTCTATACCCTACACTCTACACCCTACACTCTATACCATACACTCTATACCCTATACTCTATACCCTACACTCTACACCCTACACTCTATACCCTACACTCTATACCATACACTCTATACCCTACACTCTACACTCTATACCCTACACTCTACACTCTCTACCCTACACTCTATTCCCTACATTCTATACCCTACACTCTATACCCTACACTCTACACCCTACACTCTATACCATACACTCTATACCCTACACTCTACACTCTATACCCTACACTCTATACCCTACACTCTATGCCCTTCACTCTATACCCTACACTCTACACCCTACACTCTATACCCTACACTCTATACCATACACTCTATACCCTACACTCTACACTCTATACCCTACACTCTACACCCTGCACTCTATACCCTACACTCTAATCCCTACACTCTACACTCAATACCCTACACTCTACACTCTATATCCAACACTCTATACCCTACACTCTATACCCTACACTCTTTGCCCTACACTCTATACCCTACACTCTATACCCTACACTCTACACCCTGCACTCTATACCCTACACACTATACCCTACACTTTACACTCTATACCCTACACTCTATACCCTACACTCTATACCCTACACTCTATACCCTACACTCTATACCCTACACTCTACACTCTATACCCTACACTCTATAGCCTACACTCTACAATCTATACCCTACACTCTATACCCTACACTCTATACCCTACAGTCTATACCCTACACTCTATACCCTACACTCTACACTCTATACCTTACACTCTACACTCTATTCCCTACACTCTATACCCTACACTCTATACCCTACACTCTATACCCTACACTCTATAGCCTACACTCTACACCCTACACTCTATACCCTACACTCTATACCATACACTCTATACCCTACACTCTACACTTTATACCCTACACTCTATACCCTACACTCTATACCCTACAGTCTATAACCTACACTCTATACCCTACACTCTACACTCTATACCTTACACTCTAGACTCTATTCCCTACACTCTATACCCTACACTCTATACCCTACACTCTACACCCTACACTCTATACCCTACACTCTATACCCTACACTCTATACCCTACACTCTACACTCTATACCTTACACTCTACACTCTATTCCCTACACTCTATGCCCTACACTCTATACCCTACACTCTATACCCTACACTCTATACCCTACACTCTACACACTACACTCTATACCCTACACTCTATACCATACACTCTATACCCTACACTCTACACTCTATACCTTACACTCTACACTCTATTCCCTACATTCTATACCCTACACTCTATACCCTACACTCTATACCCTACACTCTATACCCTACACTCTACACCCTACACTCTATACCATACACTCTATACCCTATACTCTATACCCTACACTCTACACCCTACACTCTATACCCTACACTCTATACCATACACTCTATACCCTACACTCTACACTCTATACCCTACACTCTACACTCTCTACCCTACACTCTATACCCTACAATCTATACCCTACACTCTATACCCTACAATATACACTCTATACCCTACACTCTACACTCTATACCCTACACTCTATACCCTACACTCTATACCCTACACTCTGTACCCTACACTCTATACCCTACACTCTACACTCTATACCCTACACTCTATACCCTACACTCTATACCCTACACTCTACACCCTACACTCTATACCCTACACTCTATACCATACACTCTAAACCCTACACTCTATACCCTACACTCTACACCCTACACTCTATACCCTACACTCTATACCATACACTCTATACCCTACACTCTACACTCTATACCCTACACTCTATACCCTACACTCTACACTATCTATCCTACACTCTATACCCTACACTCTATACCCTACACTCTACACTCTATACCCTACACTCTACACTCTATACCTTACACTCTACACTCTATTCCCTACACTCTATACCCTACACTCTATACCCTACACTCTACACCCTACACTCTATACCGTACACTTTATACCATACACTCTATACCCTACACTCTACACTCTATACCCTACACTCTACACCCTACACTCTATACCCTACACTCTAATCCCTACACTCTATACTCTATACCCTACACTCTACACTCTATACCTTACACTCTACACTCTATTCCCTACAGTCTATACCCTACACTCTATACCCTACACTCTATACCCTACACTCTATACCCTACACTCTATACCCTACACTCTACACTCTATACCCTACACTCTACACCCTACACTCTATACCCTACACTCTAATCCCTACACTCTACACTCTATACCCTACACTCTATACCCTACACTCTATACCCTACACTCTACACTCTCTACCCTACACTCTATACCCTACACTCTATACCCTACACTCTATACCCTACACTCTACACTCTATACCCTACACTCTACACTCTATACCCTACACTCTATACCCTACACTCTATACCCTACACTCTATACCCTACACTCTACACTCTATGCCCTACACTCTACACTCTATACCCTACACTCTACACTCTATACCCTACACTCTACACTCTATACCCTACACTCTATACCCTACACTCTACACTCTATGCCCTACACTCTACACTCTATACCTTACACTCTACACTCTATTCCCTACACTCTATGCCCTACACTCTATACCCTACACTCTATACCATACACTCTATACCCTACACTCTACACCCTACACTCTATACCCTACACTCTATACCATACACTCTATACCCTACACTCTACACTCTATACCCTACACTCTACACCCTACACTCTATGCCCTACACTCTAATCCCTACACTCTACACTCTATACCCTACACTCTATACCCTACACTCTATACCCTAGACTCTACACTCTCTACCCTACACTCTCTACCCTACACTCTATACCCTACACTCTATACCATACACTCTATACCCTACACTCTACACCCTACACTCTATACCCTACACTCTATACCATACACTCTATACCCTACACTCTACACTCTATACCCTACACTCTACACTCTATACCCTACACTCTATACCCTACACTCTACACTCTATACCCTACACTCTATACCCTACATTCTATACCCTACACTCTACACTCTATACCCTACACTCTATACCCTACACTCTATGACCTATACTCTATACCCTACACTCTATGCCCTATACTCTATACCCTACACTCTATACCCTACACTCTACACTCTATACCCTACACTCTATACCCTACACTCTATAAACTACACTCTACACTCTATACCCTACACTCTATACCCTACACTCTACACTCTATGCCCTATACTCTACACTCTATACCCTACACTCTACACTATATACCCTACACTCTACACTCTATACCCTACACTCTATACCCTACACTCTATACCCTACACTCTATACCCTACACTCTACACCCTGCACTCTATACCCTACACACTATACCCTACACTTTACACTCTATACCCTACACTCTATACCCTACACTCTATACCCTACACTCTATACCCTACACTCTACACTCTATACCCTACACTCTATACCCTACATTCTATACCCTACACTCTACACTCTATACCCTACACTCTATACCCTACACTCTATGCCATATACTCTATACCCTACACTCTATGCCCTATACTCTATACCCTACACTCTATACCCTACACTCTACACTCTATACCCTACACTCTATACCCTACACTCTATACCCTACACTCTACACTCTATACCCTAAACTCTATACCCTACACTCTATACCCTACACTCTATACCCTACACTCTATACCCTACACTCTATACCCTACACTCTACACTCTATACCCTACACTCTATAGCCTACACTCTACAATCTATACCCTACACTCTATAACCTACTCTCTATACCCTACAGTCTATACCCTACACTCTATACCCTACACTCTACACTCTATACCTTACACTCTACACTCTATTCCCTACACTCTATACCCTACACTCTATACCCTACACTCTATACCCTACACTCTATACCCTACACTCTACACCCTACACTCTATACCCTACACTCTATACCATACACTCTATACCCTACACTCTACACTTTATACCCTACACTCTATACCCTACACTCTATACCCTACAGTCTATACCCTACACTCTATACCCTACACTCTACACTCTATACCTTACACTCTACACTCTATTCCCTACACTCTATACCCTACACTCTATACCCTACACTCTATACCCTACACTCTATACCCTACACTCTACACTCTATACCTTACACTCTACACTCTATTCCCTACACTCTATACCCTACACTCTATACCCTACACTCTATACCCTACACTCTACACCCTACACTCTATACCCTACACTCTATACCATACACTCTATACCCTACACTCTACACTCTATACCTTACACTCTACACTCTATTCCCCACATTCTATACCCTACACTCTATACCCTACGCTCTATACCCTACACTCTATACCCTACACTCTACACCCTACACTCTATACCATACACTCTATACCCTACACTCTATACCCTACACTCTACACCCTACACTCTATACCCTACACTCTATACCCTACAGTCTATACCCTACACTCTATACCCTACACTCTACACTCTATACCTTACACTCTACACTCTATTCCCTACACTCTATACCCTACACTCTATACCCTACACTCTATACCCTACACTCTATACCCTACACTCTACACCCTACACTCTATACCCTACACTCTATACCCTACACTCTAAACCCTACACTCTACACTCTATACCTTACACTCTACACTGTATTCCCTACACTCTATACCCTACACTCTATACCCTACACTCTATACCCTACACTCTACACCCTACACTCTATACCCTACACTCTATACCATACACTCTATACCCTACACTCTACACTCTATACCTTACACTCTACACTCTATTCCCTACATTCTATACCCTACACTCTATACCCTACGCTCTATACCCTACACTCTATACCCTACACTCTACACCCTACACTCTATACCATACACTCTATACCCTACACTCTATACCCTACACTCTACACCCTACACTCTATACCCTACACTCTATACCATACACTCTATACCCTACACTCTACACTCTATACCTTACACTCTACACTCTATTCCCTACATTCTATACCCTACACTCTATACCCTACGCTCTATACCCTACACTCTATACCCTACACTCTACACCCTACACTCTATACCATACACTCTATACCCTACACTCTACACTCTATACCATACACTCTATACCCTACACTCTATACCCTACACTCTATACCCTACACTCTACACCCTACACTCTATACACTACACTCTATACCCTACACTCTATACCCTACACGCTATACCCTACACTCTACACCCTACACTCTATACCCTACACTCTATACCATACACTCTATACCCTACACTCTACACTCTATACCCTACACTCTACATCCTACACTCTATACCCTACACTCTAATCCCAACACTCTACACTCTATACCCTACACTCTATACCCTACACTCTATACCCTACACTCTACACTCTCTACCCTACACTCTATACCCTACACTCTATAACATACACTCTATACCCTACATTCTATACCCTACACTCTATACCATACACTTTACACTCTATACCCTACACTCTATACCATACACTCTACACCATACACTCTATAGCATACACTCTATACCCTACACTCTACACTCTATACCCTACACTCTATACCCTACACTCTACACCCTGCACTCTATACCCTACACACTATACCCTACACTCTACACTCTATACCCTACAACTCTATACCCTACACTCTATGCCCTACACTCTATACCCTACACTCTACACTCTACACCCTACACTCTATAGCATACACTCTACAATCTATACCCTACACTCTATACCCTACACTCTATACCCTACAGTCTATACCCTACACTCTATACCCTACACTCTACACTCTATACCTTACACTCTACACTCTATTCCCTACACTCTATACCCTACACTCTATACCCTACATTCTATACCCTACACTCTATACCATACACTTTACACTCTATACCCTACACTCTATACCATACACTCTACACCATACACTCTATAGCATACACTCTATACCCTACACTCTACACTCTATACCCTACACTCTATACCCTACACTCTACACCCTGCACTCTATACCCTACACACTATACCCTACACTCTACACTCTATACCCTACAACTCTATACCCTACACTCTATGCCCTACACTCTATACCCTACACTCTACACTCTACACCCTACACTCTATAGCATACACTCTACAATCTATACCCTACACTCTATACCCTACACTCTATACCCTACAGTCTATACCCTACACTCTATACCCTACACTCTACACTCTATACCTTACACTCTACACTCTATTCCCTACACTCTATACCCTACACTCTATACCCTACACTCTACACTCTATACCCTACACTCTACACCCTACACTCTATACCCTACACTCTAATCCCTACACTCTACTCTCTATACTCTACACTCTATACCCTACACTCTACACTCTATACCTTACACTCTACACTCTATTCCCTACACTCTATACTCTACACTCTATACCCTACACTCTATACCCTACACTCTACACCCTACACTCTATACCCTACACTCTATACCATACACTCTATACCCTACACTCTACACTCTATACCCTACACTCTACACCCTACACTCTATACCCTACACTCTATACCCTACACTCTACACTCTCTACCCTACACTCTATACCTTGCACTCTATACCCTACACTCTATACCCTACACTCTACACTCTATACCCTACACTCTACACTCTATACCCTACACTCTATACCCTACACTCTATACCCTACACTCTATACCCTACACTCTACACTCTATACCCTACACTCTACACTCTATACCCTACAATCTACACTCTATACCCTACACTCTATACCCTACACTCTATACCCTACACTCTATACCCTACACTCTACACTCTATGCCCTACACTCTACACTCTATACCTTACACTCTACACTCTATTCCCTACACTCTATACCCTACACTCTATACCCTACACTCTATACCCTACACTCTACACCCCACACTCTATACCCTACACTCTATACCATACACTCTATACCCTACACTCTACACTCTATACCCTACACTCTACACCCTACACTCTATACACTACACTCTAATCCCTACACTCTACACTCTATACCCTACACTCTATACCCTACACTCTATACCCTACACTCTACACTCTCTACCCTACACTCTCTACCCTACACTCTATACCCTACACTCTATACCCTACACTCTACACTCTATACCCTACACTCTACACTCTATACCCTACACTCTATACCCTACACTCTATACCCTACACTCTATACCCTACACTCTACACTCTATGCCCTACACTCTACACTCTATACCCTACACTCTACACTCTATACCCTACACTCTACACTCTATAAACTACACTCTATACCCTACACTCTATACCCTACACTCTATACCCTACACTCTACACTCTATGCCCTACACTCTACACTCTATACCTTACACTCTACACTCTATTCCCTACACTCTATACCCTACACTCTATACCCTACACTCTATACCCTACACTCTACACCCCACACTCTATACCCTACACTCTATACCATACACTCTATACCCTACACTCTACACTCTATACCCTACACTCTACACCCTACACTCTATACACTACACTCTAATCCCTACACTCTACACTCTATACCCTACACTCTTTACCCTACACTCTATACCCTACACTCTACACTCTCTACCCTACACTCTCTACCCTACACTCTATACCCTACACTCTATACCCTACACTCTACACTCTATACCCTACACTCTACACTCTATACCCTACACTCTATACCCTACACTCTATACCCTACACTCTACACTCTATGCCCTACACTCTACACTCTATACCCTACACTCTACACTCTATACCCTACACTCTACACTCTATACCCTACACTCTATACCCTACACTCTATACCCTACACTCTATACCCTACACTCTACACTCTATGCCCTACACTCTACACTCTATACCTTACACTCTACACTCTATTCCCTACACTCTATACCCTACACTCTATACCCTACACTCTATACCCTACACTCTACACCCCACACTCTATACCCTACACTCTAAACCATACACTCTATACCCTACACTCTACACTCTATACCCTACACTCTACACCCTACACTCTATACACTACACTCTAATCCCTACACTCTACACTCTATACCCTACACTCTATACCCTACACTCTATACCCTACACTCTACACTCTCTACCCTACACTCTCTACCCTACACTCTATACCCTACACTCTATTCCCTACACTCTACACTCTATACCCTACACTCTACACTCTATACCCTACACTCTATACCCTACACTCTATACCCTACACTCTATACCCTACACTCTACACTCTATGCCCTACACTCTACACTCTATACCCTACACTCTACACTCTATACCCTACACTCTACACTCTATACCCTACACTCTATACCCTACACTCTATACCCTACACTCTATACCCTACACTCTACACTCTATACCTTACACTCTACACTCTATTCCCTACACTCTATACCCTACACTCTATGCCCTACACTCTACACCCCACACTCTATACCCTACACTCTATACCATACACTCTATACCCTACACTCTACACTCTATACCCTACACTCTACACCCTACACTCTATACACTACACTCTAATCCCTACACTCTACACTCTATACCCTACACTCTTTACCCTACACTCTATACCCTACACTCTACACTCTCTACCCTACACTCTCTACCCTACACTCTATACCCTACACTCTATACCCTACACTCTATAACGTACACTCTATACCCTACACTCTATACCATACACTCTACACTCTATACCCTACACTCTATAGCCTACACTCTATACCATACACTCTACACTCTATACCCTACACTCTACACTCTATACCCTACACTCTACACTCTATACCCTACATTCTATACCCTACACTCTATACCCTACACTCTATACCCTACACTCTACACTCTATGCCCTACACACTACACTCTATACCCTACACTCTACACTCTATACCCTACACTCTACACTCTATACCCTACACTCTATACCCTACACTCTAT
The DNA here is from genome assembly GCF_032444005.1 of Ranitomeya imitator. Lineage (NCBI taxonomy): Eukaryota > Metazoa > Chordata > Amphibia > Anura > Dendrobatidae > Ranitomeya > Ranitomeya imitator. The sequence continues at coordinate 357,919 of NW_027194487.1, forward strand.
ACCCTACACTCTATACCCTACACTCTACACTCTATGCCCTACACTCTACACTCTATACCTTACACTCTACACTCTATTCCCTACACTCTATACCCTACACTCTATACCCTACACTCTATACCCTACACTCTACACCCCACACTCTATACCCTAAACTCTATACCATACACTCTATACCCTACACTCTACACTCTATACACTACACTCTACACCCTACACTCTACACCATACACTCTATAGCATACACTCTATACCCTACACTCTACACTCTATACCCTACACTCTATACCCTACACTTTACACCCTGCACTCTATACCCTACACACTATACCCTACACTCTACACTCTATACCCTACACTCTATTCCCTACACTCTATACCCTACACTCTATACCCTACACTCTACACTCTATACCCTACACTCTATAGCCTACACTCTACAATCTATACCCTAAACTCTATACCCTACACTCTGTACCCTACAGTCTATACTCTACACTCTATACCCTACACTCTACACTCTATACCTTACACTCTACACTCTATTCCCTACACTCTATACCCTACACTCTATGCCCTACACTCTATACCCTACACTCTATACCCTACACTCTACACCCTACACTCTATACCCTACACTCTATACCATACACTCTATACCCTACACTCTACACTCTATACCCTACACTCTACACCCTACACTCTATACCCTACACTCTAATCCCTACACTCTACTCTCTATACCCTACACTCTATACCCTACACTCTACACTCTATACCTTACACTCTACACTCTATTCCCTACACTCTATACCCTACACTCTATACCCTACACTCTATACCCTACACTCTATACCCTACACTCTACACCCTACACTCTATACCCTACACTCTATACCATACACTCTATACCCTACACTCTACACTCTATACCCTACACTTTACACCCTACACTCTATACCCTACACTCTATACCCTACACTCTATACCCTACACTCTACACCCTACACTCTATACCCTACACTCTATACCCTACACTCTATACCATACACTCTATACCCTACACTCTACACTCTATACCCTACACTCTACACCCTACACTCTATACCCTACACTCTATACCCTACACTCTACACTCTCTACCCTACACTCTATACCCTGCACTCTATACCCTACACTCTATACCCTACACTCTACACTCTATACCCTACACTCTACACTCTATACCCTACACTCTATACCCTACACTCTATACCCTACACTCTATACCCTACACTCTACACTCTATGCCCTACACTCTACACTCTATACCTTACACTCTACACTCTATTCCCTACACTCTATACCCTACACTCTATACCCTACACTCTATACCCTACACTCTATACCCTACACTCTACACCCTACACTCTATACCCTACACTCTATACCATACACTCTATACCCTACACTCTACACTCTATACCCTACACTCTACACTCTATGCCCTACACTCTACACTCTATACCTTACACTCTACACTCTATTCCCTACACTCTATACCCTACACTCTATACCCTACACTCTATACCCTACACTCTACACCCCACACTCTATACCCTACACTCTATACCATACACTCTATACCCTACACTCTACACTCTATACCCTACACTCTACACCCTACACTCTATACACTACACTCTATACCCTACACTCTACACTCTATACCCTACACTCTATACCCTACACTCTATACCCTACACTCTATACCCTACACTCTACACTCTATGCCCTACACTCTACACTCTATACCCTACACTCTACACTCTATACCCTACACTCTATACCCTACACTCTATACCCTACACTCTATACCCTACACTCTATACCCTACACTCTACACTCTATGCCCTACACTCTACACTCTATACCTTACACTCTACACTCTATTCCCTACACTCTATACCCTACACTCTATACCCTACACTCTACACCCCACACTCTATACCCTACAATCTATACCATACACTCTATACCCTACACTCTACACTCTATACACTACACTCTACACCCTACACTCTACACCATACACTCTATAGCATACACTCTATACCCTACACTCTACACTCTATACCCTACACTCTATACCCTACACTCTATACACTACACTCTACACTCTCTACCCTACACTCTATACCCTACACTCTATAACGTACACTCTATACCCTACACTCTATACCCTACACTCTATACCATACACTCTACACTCTATACCCTACACTCTATAGCCTACACTCTATACCATACACTCTACACTCTATACCCTACACTCTACACTCTATACCCTACACTCTACACTCTATACCCTACATTCTATACCCTACACTCTATACCCTACACTCTATACCCTACACTCTACACTCTATGCCCTACACTCTACACTCTATACCCTACACTCTACACTCTATACCCTACACTCTACACTCTTTACCCTACACTCTATACCCTACACTCTATACCCTACATTCTATACCCTACACTCTACACTCTATGCCCTACACTCTACACTCTATACCTTACACTCTACACTCTATTCCCTACACTCTATACCCTACACTCTACACCCTGCACTCTATACCCTACACACTATACCCTACACTCTACACTCTATACCCTACACTCTATACCCTACACTCTATACCCTACACTCTATACCCTACACTCTACACCCTACACTCTATACCCTACACTCTATACCATACACTCTATACCCTACACTCTACACTCTATACCCTACACTCTACACCCTACACTCTATACCCTACACTCTATACCCTACACTCTACACTCTCTACCCTACACTCTATACCCTGCACTCTATACCCTACACTCTATACCCTACACTCTACACTCTATACCCTACACTCTACACTCTATACCCTACACTCTATACCCTACACTCTATACCCTACACTCTATACCCTACACTCTACACTCTATACCCTACACTCTACACTCTATACCCTACACTCTACACTCTATACCCTACACTCTATACCCTACACTCTATACCCTACACTCTATACCCTACACTCTACACTCTATGCCCTACACTCTACACTCTATACCTTACACTCTACACTCTATTCCCTACACTCTATACCCTACACTCTATACCCTACACTCTATACCCTACACTCTACACCCCACACTCTATACCCTACACTCTATACCATACACTCTATACCCTACACTCTACACTCTATACCCTACACTCTACACCCTACACTCTATACACTACACTCTAATCCCTACACTCTACACTCTATACCCTCCACTCTATACCCTACACTCTATACCCTACACTCTACACTCTCTACCCTACACTCTCTACCCTACACTCTATACCCTACACTCTATACCCTACACTCTACACTCTATACCCTACAATCTACACTCTATACCCTACACTCTATACCCTACACTCTATACCCTACACTCTATACCCTACACTCTACACTCTATGCCCTACACTCTACACTCTATACCCTACACTCTACACTCTATACCCTACACTCTATACCCTACACTCTATACCCTACACTCTATACCCTACACTCTACACTCTATGCCCTACACTCTACACTCTATACCTTACACTCTACACTCTATTCCCTACACTCTATACCCTACACTCTATACCCTACACTCTACACCCCACACTCTATACCCTACAATCTATACCATACACTCTATACCCTACACTCTACACACTACACTCTACACCCTACACTCTACACCATACACTCTATAGCATACACTCTATACCCTACACTCTACACTCTATACCCTACACTCTATACCCTACACTCTACACTCTCTACCCTACACTCTATACCCTACACTCTATAACGTACACTCTATACCCTACACTCTATACCCTACACTCTATACCATACACTCTACACTCTATACCCTACACTCTATAGCCTACACTCTATACCATACACTCTACACTCTATACCCTACACTCTACACTCTATACCCTACACTCTACACTCTATACCCTACATTCTATACCCTACACTCTATACCCTACACTCTATACCCTACACTCTACACTCTATGCCCTACACTCTACACTCTATACCCTACACTCTACACTCTATACCCTACACTCTACACTCTATACCCTACACTGTATACCCTACACTCTATACCCTACACTCTATACCCTACACTCTACACTCTATACCTTACACTCTATTCCCTACACTCTATACCCTACACTCTATACCCTACACTCTATACCCTACACTCTACACCCCACACTCTATACCCTAAACTCTATACCATACACTCTATACCCTACACTCTACACTCTATACACTACACTCTACACCCTACACTCTACACCATACACTCTATAGCATACACTCTATACCCTACACTCTACACTCTATACCCTACACTCTATACCCTACACTCTACACCCTGCACTCTATACCCTACACACTATACCCTACACTCTACACTCTATACCCTACACTCTATACCCTACACTCTATACCCTACACTCTATACCCTACACTCTACACTCTATACCCTACACTATATAGCCTACACTCTACAATCTATACCCTACACTCTATACCCTACACTCTATACCCTACAGTCTATACTCTTCACTCTATACCCTACACTCTACACTCTATACCTTACACTCTACACTCTATTCCCTACACTCTATACCCTACACTCTATACCCTACACTCTATACCCTACACTCTATACCCTACACTCTACACCCTACACTCTATACCCTACACTCTATACCATACACTCTATACCCTACACTCTACACTCTATACCCTACACTCTACACCCTACACTCTATACCCTACACTCTAATCCCTACACTCTACTCTCTATACCCTACACTCTATACCCTACACTCTACACTCTATACCTTACACTCTACACTCTATTCCCTACACTCTATACCCTACACTCTATACCCTACACTCTATACCCTACACTCTATACCCTACACTCTACACCCTACACTCTATACCCTACACTCTATACCATACACTCTATACCCTACACTCTACACTCTATACCCTACACTCTACACCCTACACTCTATACCCTACACTCTATACCCTACACTCTACACTCTCTACCCTACACTCTATGCCCTGCACTCTATACCCTACACTCTATACCCTACACTCTACACTCTATACCCTACACTCTACACTCTATACCCTACACTCTATACCCTACACTCTATACCCTACACTCTATACCCTACACTCTATACCCTACACTCTACACTCTATACCCTACACTCTACACTCTATACCCTACACTCTATACCCTACACTCTATACCCTACACTCTACACCCCACACTCTATACCCTACACTCTATACCATACACTCTATACCCTACACTCTACACTCTATACCCTACACTCTACACCCTACACTCTATACACTACACTCTAATCCCTACACTCTACACTCTATACCCTCCACTCTATACCCTACACTCTATACCCTACACTCTACACTCTCTACCCTACACTCTCTACCCTACACTCTATACCCTACACTCTATACCCTACACTCTACACTCTATACCCTACAATCTACACTCTATACCCTACACTCTATACCCTACACTCTATACCCTACACTCTATACCCTACACTCTACACTCTATGCCCTACACTCTACACTCTATACCCTACACTCTACACTCTATACCCTACACTCTATACCCTACACTCTATACCCTACACTCTATACCCTACACTCTACACTCTATGCCCTACACTCTACACTCTATACCTTACACTCTACACTCTATTCCCTACACTCTATACCCTACACTCTATACCCTACACTCTACACCCCACACTCTATACCCTACAATCTATACCATACACTCTATACCCTACACTCTACACACTACACTCTACACCCTACACTCTACACCATACACTCTATAGCATACACTCTATACCCTACACTCTACACTCTATACCCTACACTCTATACCCTACACTCTACACTCTCTACCCTACACTCTATACCCTACACTCTATAACGTACACTCTATACCCTACACTCTATACCCTACACTCTATACCATACACTCTACACTCTATACCCTACACTCTATAGCCTACACTCTATACCATACACTCTACACTCTATACCCTACACTCTACACTCTATACCCTACACTCTACACTCTATACCCTACATTCTATACCCTACACTCTATACCCTACACTCTATACCCTACACTCTACACTCTATGCCCTACACTCTACACTCTATACCCTACACTCTACACTCTATACCCTACACTCTACACTCTATACCCTACACTGTATACCCTACACTCTATACCCTACACTCTATACCCTACACTCTACACTCTATACCTTACACTCTATTCCCTACACTCTATACCCTACACTCTATACCCTACACTCTATACCCTACACTCTACACCCCACACTCTATACCCTAAACTCTATACCATACACTCTATACCCTACACTCTACACTCTATACACTACACTCTACACCCTACACTCTACACCATACACTCTATAGCATACACTCTATACCCTACACTCTACACTCTATACCCTACACTCTATACCCTACACTCTACACCCTGCACTCTATACCCTACACACTATACCCTACACTCTACACTCTATACCCTACACTCTATACCCTACACTCTATACCCTACACTCTATACCCTACACTCTACACTCTATACCCTACACTATATAGCCTACACTCTACAATCTATACCCTACACTCTATACCCTACACTCTATACCCTACAGTCTATACTCTACACTCTATACCCTACACTCTACACTCTATACCTTACACTCTACACTCTATTCCCTACACTCTATACCCTACACTCTATACCCTACACTCTATACCCTACACTCTATACCCTACACTCTACACCCTACACTCTATACCCTACACTCTATACCATACACTCTATACCCTACACTCTACACTCTATACCCTACACTCTACACCCTACACTCTATACCCTACACTCTAATCCCTACACTCTACTCTCTATACCCTACACTCTATACCCTACACTCTACACTCTATACCTTACACTCTACACTCTATTCCCTACACTCTATACCCTACACTCTATACCCTACACTCTATACCCTACACTCTATACCCTACACTCTACACCCTACACTCTATACCCTACACTCTATACCATACACTCTATACCCTACACTCTACACTCTATACCCTACACTCTACACCCTACACTCTATACCCTACACTCTATACCCTACACTCTACACTCTCTACCCTACACTCTATGCCCTGCACTCTATACCCTACACTCTATACCCTACACTCTACACTCTATACCCTACACTCTACACTCTATACCCTACACTCTATACCCTACACTCTATACCCTACACTCTATACCCTACACTCTATACCCTACACTCTACACTCTATACCCTACACTCTACACTCTATACCCTACACTCTATACCCTACACTCTATACCCTACACTCTACACCCCACACTCTATACCCTACACTCTATACCATACACTCTATACCCTACACTCTACACTCTATACCCTACACTCTACACCCTACACTCTATACACTACACTCTAATCCCTACACTCTATACTCTATACCCTACACTCTATACCCTACACTCTATACCCTACACTCTACACTCTCTACCCTACACTCTCTACCCTACACTCTATACCCTACACTCTATACCCTACACTCTACACTCTATACCCTACACTCTACACTCTATACCCTACACTCTATACCCTACACTCTATACCCTACACTCTATACCCTACACTCTACACTCTATGCCCTACACTCTACACTCTATACCCTACACTCTACACTCTATACCCTACACTCTACACTCTATACCCTACACTCTATACCCTACACTCTATACCCTACACTCTATACCCTACACTCTACACTCTATGCCCTACACTCTACACTCTATACCTTACACTCTACACTCTATTCCCTACACTCTATACCCTACACTCTATACCCTACACTCTATACCCTACACTCTACACCCCACACTCTATACCCTACACTCTATACCATACACTCTATACCCTACACTCTACACTCTATACACTACACTCTACACCCTACACTCTATACACTACACTCTAATCCCTACACTCTACACTCTATACCCTACACTCTATACCCTACACTCTACACTCTCTACCCTACACTCTATACCCTACACTCTATAACGTACACTCTATACCCTACACTCTATACCCTACACTCTATACCATACACTCTACACTCTATACCCTACACTCTATAGCCTACACTCTATACCATACACTCTACACTCTATACCCTACACTCTACACTCTATACCCTACACTCTACACTCTATACCCTACATTCTATACCCTACACTCTATACCCTACACTCTATACCCTACACTCTACACTCTATGCCCTACACTCTACACTCTATACCCTACACTCTACACTCTATACCCTACACTCTACACTCTATACCCTACACTGTATACCCTACACTCTATACCCTACACTCTATACCCTACACTCTACACTCTATGCCCTACACTCTACACTCTATACCTTACACTCTATTCCCTACACTCTATACCCTACACTCTATACCCTACACTCTATACCCTACACTCTACACCCCACACTCTATACCCTAAACTCTATACCATACACTCTATACCCTACACTCTACACTCTATACACTACACTCTACACCCTACACTCTACACCATACACTCTATAGCATACACTCTATACCCTACACTCTACACTCTATACCCTACACTCTATACCCTACACTCTACACCCTGCACTCTATACCCTACACACTATACCCTACACTCTACACTCTATACCCTACACTCTATACCCTACACTCTATACCCTACACTCTATACCCTACACTCTACACTCTATACCCTACACTCTATACCCTACACTCTATACCCTACACTCTATACCCTACACTCTACACTCTATGCCCTACACTCTACACTCTATACCTTACACTCTACACTCTATTCCCTACACTCTATACCCTACACTCTATACCCTACACTCTATACCCTACACTCTATACCCTACACTCTACACCCTACACTCTATACCCTACACTCTATACCATACACTCTATACCCTACACTCTACACTCTATACCCTACACTCTACGCCCTACACTCTACACTCTATACCTTACACTCTACACTCTATTCCCTACACTCTATACCCTACACTCTATACCCTACACTCTATACCCTACACTCTACACCCCACACTCTATACCCTACACTCTATACCATACACTCTATACCCTACACTCTACACTCTATACCCTACACTCTACACCCTACACTCTATACACTACACTCTATACCCTACACTCTACACTCTATACCCTACACTCTATACCCTACACTCTATACCCTACACTCTATACCCTACACTCTACACTCTATGCCCTACACTCTACACTCTATACCCTACACTCTACACTCTATACCCTACACTCTATACCCTACACTCTATACCCTACACTCTATACCCTACACTCTATACCCTACACTCTACACTCTATGCCCTACACTCTACACTCTATACCTTACACTCTACACTCTATTCCCTACACTCTATACCCTACACTCTATACCCTACACTCTACACCCCACACTCTATACCCTACAATCTATACCATACACTCTATACCCTACACTCTACACTCTATACACTACACTCTACACCCTACACTCTACACCATACACTCTATAGCATACACTCTATACCCTACACTCTACACTCTATACCCTACACTCTATACCCTACACTCTATACACTACACTCTACACTCTCTACCCTACACTCTATACCCTACACTCTATAACGTACACTCTATACCCTACACTCTATACCCTACACTCTATACCATACACTCTACACTCTATACCCTACACTCTATAGCCTACACTCTATACCATACACTCTACACTCTATACCCTACACTCTACACTCTATACCCTACACTCTACACTCTATACCCTACATTCTATACCCTACACTCTATACCCTACACTCTATACCCTACACTCTACACTCTATGCCCTACACTCTACACTCTATACCCTACACTCTACACTCTATACCCTACACTCTACACTCTTTACCCTACACTCTATACCCTACACTCTATACCCTACATTCTATACCCTACACTCTACACTCTATGCCCTACACTCTACACTCTATACCTTACACTCTACACTCTATTCCCTACACTCTATACCCTACACTCTACACCCTGCATTCTATACCCTACACACTATACCCTACACTCTACACTCTATACCCTACACTCTATACCCTACACTCTATGCCCTACACTCTATACCATACACTCTACACTCTATACCCTACACTCTATAGCCTACACTCTACAATCTATACCCTACACTCTATACCCTACACTCTATACCCTACAGTCTATACCCTACACTCTATACCCTACACTCTACACTCTATACCTTACACTCTACACTCTATTCCCTACACTCTATACCCTACACTCTATACCCTACACTCTATACCCTACACTCTATACCCTACACTCTACACCCTACACTCTATACCCTACACTCTATACCATACACTCTATACCCTACACTCTACACTCTATACCCTACACTCTACACCCTACACTCTATACCCTACACTCTAATCCCTACACTCTACTCTCTATACCCTACACTCTATACCCTACACTCTACACTCTATACCTTACACTCTACACTCTATTCCCTACACTCTATACCCTACACTCTATACCCTACACTCTATACCCTACACTCTACACCCTACACTCTATACCCTACACTCTATACCATACACTCTATACCCTACACTCTACACTCTATACCCTACACTCTACACCCTACACTCTATACCCTACACTCTATACCCTACACTCTACACTCTCTACCCTACACTCTATACCCTGCACTCTATACCCTACACTCTATACCCTACACTCTACACTCTATACCCTACACTCTACACTCTATACCCTACACTCTATACCCTACACTCTATACCCTACACTCTATACCCTACACTCTACACTCTATACCCTACACTCTACACTCTATACCCTACACTCTACACTCTATACCCTACACTCTATACCCTACACTCTATACCCTACACTCTATACCCTACACTCTACACTCTATGCCCTACACTCTACACTCTATACCTTACACTCTACACTCTATTCCCTACACTCTATACCCTACACTCTATACCCTACACTCTATACCCTACACTCTACACCCCACACTCTATACCCTACACTCTATACCATACACTCTATACCCTACACTCTACACTCTATACCCTACACTCTACACCCTACACTCTATACACTACACTCTAATCCCTACACTCTACACTCTATACCCTCCACTCTATACCCTACACTCTATACCCTACACTCTACACTCTCTACCCTACACTCTCTACCCTACACTCTATACCCTACACTCTATACCCTACACTCTACACTCTATACCCTACACTCTACACTCTATACCCTACACTCTATACCCTACACTCTATACCCTACACTCTATACCCTACACTCTACACTCTATGCCCTACACTCTACACTCTATACCCTACACTCTACACTCTATACCCTACACTCTATACCCTACACTCTATACCCTACACTCTATACCCTACACTCTACACTCTATGCCCTACACTCTACACTCTATACCTTACACTCTACACTCTATTCCCTACACTCTATACCCTACACTCTATACCCTACACTCTACACCCCACACTCTATACCCTACAATCTATACCATACACTCTATACCCTACACTCTACACTCTATACACTACACTCTACACCCTACACTCTACACCATACACTCTATAGCATACACTCTATACCCTACACTCTACACTCTATACCCTACACTCTATACCCTACACTCTACACTCTCTACCCTACACTCTATACCCTACACTCTATAACGTACACTCTATACCCTACACTCTATACCCTACACTCTATACCATACACTCTACACTCTATACCCTACACTCTATAGCCTACACTCTATACCATACACTCTACACTCTATACCCTACACTCTACACTCTATACCCTACACTCTACACTCTATACCCTACATTCTATACCCTACACTCTATACCCTACACTCTATACCCTACACTCTACACTCTATGCCCTACACTCTACACTCTATACCCTACACTCTACACTCTATACCCTACACTCTACACTCTATACCCTACACTGTATACCCTACACTCTATACCCTACACTCTATACCCTACACTCTACACTCTATGCCCTACACTCTACACTCTATACCTTACACTCTATTCCCTACACTCTATACCCTACACTCTATACCCTACACTCTATACCCTACACTCTACACCCCACACTCTATACCCTAAACTCTATACCATACACTCTATACCCTACACTCTACACTCTATACACTACACTCTACACCCTACACTCTACACCATACACTCTATAGCATACACTCTATACCCTACACTCTACACTCTATACCCTACACTCTATACCCTACACTCTACACCCTGCACTCTATACCCTACACACTATACCCTACACTCTACACTCTATACCCTACACTCTATACCCTACACTCTATACCCTACACTCTATACCCTACACTCTACACTCTATACCCTACACTATATAGCCTACAATCTACAATCTATACCCTACACTCTATACCCTACACTCTATACCCTACAGTCTATACTCTACACTCTATACCCTACACTCTACACTCTATACCTTACACTCTACACTCTATTCCCTACACTCTATACCCTACACTCTATACCCTACACTCTATACCCTACACTCTATACCCTACACTCTACACCCTACACTCTATACCCTACACTCTATACCATACACTCTATACCCTACACTCTACACTCTATACCCTACACTCTACACCCTACACTCTATACCCTACACTCTAATCCCTACACTCTACTCTCTATACCCTACACTCTATACCCTACACTCTACACTCTATACCTTACACTCTACACTCTATTCCCTACACTCTATACCCTACACTCTATACCCTACACTCTATACCCTACACTCTATACCCTACACTCTACACCCTACACTCTATACCCTACACTCTATACCATACACTCTATACCCTACACTCTACACTCTATACCCTACACTCTACACCCTACACTCTATACCCTACACTCTATACCCTACACTCTACACTCTCTACCCTACACTCTATGCCCTGCACTCTATACCCTACACTCTATACCCTACACTCTACACTCTATACCCTACACTCTACACTCTATACCCTACACTCTATACCCTACACTCTATACCCTACACTCTATACCCTACACTCTATACCCTACACTCTATACCCTACACTCTACACTCTATACCCTACACTCTACACTCTATACCCTACACTCTATACCCTACACTCTATACCCTACACTCTACACCCCACACTCTATACCCTACACTCTATACCATACACTCTATACCCTACACTCTACACTCTATACCCTACACTCTACACCCTACACTCTATACACTACACTCTAATCCCTACACTCTACACTCTATACCCTACACTCTATACCCTACACTCTATACCCTACACTCTACACTCTCTACCCTACACTCTCTACCCTACACTCTATACCCTACACTCTATACCCTACACTCTACACTCTATACCCTACACTCTACACTCTATACCCTACACTCTATACCCTACACTCTATACCCTACACTCTATACCCTACACTCTACACTCTATGCCCTACACTCTACACTCTATACCCTACACTCTACACTCTATACCCTACACTCTACACTCTATACCCTACACTCTATACCCTACACTCTATACCCTACACTCTATACCCTACACTCTACACTCTATGCCCTACACTCTACACTCTATACCTTACACTCTACACTCTATTCCCTACACTCTATACCCTACACTCTATACCCTACACTCTATACCCTACACTCTACACCCCACACTCTATACCCTACACTCTATACCATACACTCTATACCCTACACTCTACACTCTATACACTACACTCTACACCCTACACTCTATACACTACACTCTAATCCCTACACTCTACACTCTATACCCTACACTCTATACCCTACACTCTACACTCTCTACCCTACACTCTATACCCTACACTCTATAACGTACACTCTATACCCTACACTCTATACCCTACACTCTATACCATACACTCTACACTCTATACCCTACACTCTATAGCCTACACTCTATACCATACACTCTACACTCTATACCCTACACTCTACACTCTATACCCTACACTCTACACTCTATACCCTACATTCTATACCCTACACTCTATACCCTACACTCTATACCCTACACTCTACACTCTATGCCCTACACTCTACACTCTATACCCTACACTCTACACTCTATACCCTACACTCTACACTCTATACCCTACACTGTATACCCTACACTCTATACCCTACACTCTATACCCTACACTCTACACTCTATGCCCTACACTCTACACTCTATACCTTACACTCTATTCCCTACACTCTATACCCTACACTCTATACCCTACACTCTATACCCTACACTCTACACCCCACACTCTATACCCTAAACTCTATACCATACACTCTATACCCTACACTCTACACTCTATACACTACACTCTACACCCTACACTCTACACCATACACTCTATAGCATACACTCTATACCCTACACTCTACACTCTATACCCTACACTCTATACCCTACACTCTACACCCTGCACTCTATACCCTACACACTATACCCTACACTCTACACTCTATACCCTACACTCTATACCCTACACTCTATACCCTACACTCTATACCCTACACTCTACACTCTATACCCTACACTATATAGCCTACACTCTACAATCTATACCCTACACTCTATACCCTACACTCTATACCCTACAGTCTATACTCTACACTCTATACCCTACACTCTACACTCTATACCTTACACTCTACACTCTATTCCCTACACTCTATACCCTACACTCTATACCCTACACTCTATACCCTACACTCTATACCCTACACTCTACACCCTACACTCTATACCCTACACTCTATACCATACACTCTATACCCTACACTCTACACTCTATACCCTACACTCTACACCCTACACTCTATACCCTACACTCTAATCCCTACACTCTACTCTCTATACCCTACACTCTATACCCTACACTCTACACTCTATACCTTACACTCTACACTCTATTCCCTACACTCTATACCCTACACTCTATACCCTACACTCTATACCCTACACTCTATACCCTACACTCTACACCCTACACTCTATACCCTACACTCTATACCATACACTCTATACCCTACACTCTACACTCTATACCCTACACTCTACACCCTACACTCTATACCCTACACTCTATACCCTACACTCTACACTCTCTACCCTACACTCTATGCCCTGCACTCTATACCCTACACTCTATACCCTACACTCTACACTCTATACCCTACACTCTACACTCTATACCCTACACTCTATACCCTACACTCTATACCCTACACTCTATACCCTACACTCTATACCCTACACTCTATACCCTACACTCTACACTCTATACCCTACACTCTACACTCTATACCCTACACTCTATACCCTACACTCTATACCCTACACTCTACACCCCACACTCTATACCCTACACTCTATACCATACACTCTATACCCTACACTCTACACTCTATACCCTACACTCTACACCCTACACTCTATACACTACACTCTAATCCCTACACTCTACACTCTACACCCTACACTCTATACCCTACACTCTATACCCTACACTCTACACTCTCTACCCTACACTCTCTACCCTACACTCTATACCCTACACTCTATACCCTACACTCTACACTCTATACCCTACACTCTACACTCTATACCCTACACTCTATACCCTACACTCTATACCCTACACTCTATACCCTACACTCTACACTCTATGCCCTACACTCTACACTCTATACCCTACACTCTACACTCTATACCCTACACTCTACACTCTATACCCTACACTCTATACCCTACACTCTATACCCTACACTCTATACCCTACACTCTACACTCTATGCCCTACACTCTACACTCTATACCTTACACTCTACACTCTATTCCCTACACTCTATACCCTACACTCTATACCCTACACTCTATACCCTACACTCTACACCCCACACTCTATACCCTACACTCTATACCATACACTCTATACCCTACACTCTACACTCTATACACTACACTCTACACCCTACACTCTATACACTACACTCTAATCCCTACACTCTACACTCTATACCCTACACTCTATACCCTACACTCAATACCCTACACTCTACACTCTCTACCCTACACTCTCTACCCTACATTCTATACCCTACACTCTATACCCTACACTCTATACCCTACACTCTACACTCTATACCCTACACTCTATACCCTACACTCTATACCCTACACTCTACACTCTATGCCCTACACTCTACACTCTATACCCTACACTCTATACCCTACACTCTATACCCTACACTCTACACTCTATACCCTACACTCTATACCCTACACTCTATACCCTACACTCTACACTCTATACCCTACACTCTATACCCTACACTCTATACCCTACACTCTATACCCTACACTCTATGCCCTACACTCTATACCCTACACTCTATACCCTACACTCTATACCCTACACTTTATACCCTACACTCTATACCCTACACTCTACACTCTATACCCTACACTCTATACCCTACACTCTATACCCTACACTCTACACTCTATACCCTACACTCTATACCCTACACTCTATACCCTACACTCTACACTCTATACCCTACACTCTATACCCTACACTCTATACCCTACACTCTATACCCTACACTCTATACCCTACACTCTACACTCTATACCCTACACTCTATACCCTACACTCTACACTCTATACCCTACACTCTATACCCTACACTCTATGCCCTACACTCTATACCCTACACTCTATACCCTACACTCTATACCCTACACTCTACACTCTCTACCCTACACTCTATACCCTACACTCTATACCCTACACTCTAATCCCTACACTCTACACTCTATACCCTACACTCTATACCCTACACTCTACACTCTATACATTACACTCTACACTCTATTCCCTACACTCTATACCCTACACTCTATACCCTACACTCTATACCCTACACTCTACACTCTATGCCCTACACTCTACACTCTATACCCTACACTCTATACCCTACACTCTATACCCTACACTCTACACTCTATACCCTACACTCTATACCCTACACTCTATACCCTACACTCTACACTCTATACCCTACACTCTATACCCTACACTCTATACCCTACACTCTATACCCTACACTCTATGCCCTACACTCTATACCCTACACTCTATACCCTACACTCTATACCCTACACTTTATACCCTACACTCTATACCCTACACTCTACACTCTATACCCTACACTCTATACCCTACACTCTATACCCTACACTCTACACTCTATACCCTACACTCTATACCCTACACTCTATACCCTACACTCTACACTCTATACCCTACACTCTATACCCTACACTCTATACCCTACACTCTATACCCTACACTCTATACCCTACACTCTACACTCTATACCCTACACTCTATACCCTACACTCTACACTCTATACCCTACACTCTATACCCTACACTCTATGCCCTACACTCTATACCCTACACTCTATACCCTACACTCTATACCCTACACTCTACACTCTCTACCCTACACTCTATACCCTACACTCTATACCCTACACTCTAATCCCTACACTCTACACTCTATACCCTACACTCTATACCCTACACTCTACACTCTATACATTACACTCTACACTCTATTCCCTACACTCTATACCCTACACTCTATACCCTACACTCTATACCCTACTCTCTATACCCTACACTCTACACCCTACACTCTATACCCTACACTCTATACCATACACTCTATACCCTACACTCTACACTCTATACCCTACACTCTACACCCTACACTCTATACCCTACACTCTAATCCCTACACTCTACACTCTATACCCTACATTTCTATACCCTACACTCTATACCCTACACTCTACACTCTCTACACTACACTCTATACCCTACACTCTATACCCTACACTCTATACCCTACACTCTACACTCTATACCCTACACTCTACACTCTATACCCTACACTCTATACCCTACACAATATACCCTACACTCTATACCCTACACTCTATACCCTACACTCTACACTCTATGCCCTACACTCTACACTCTATACCCTACACTCTACACTCTATACCCTACACTCTATACCCTACACTCTATACCCTACACTCTACGCCCTACACTCTACACTCTATACCTTACACTCAACACTCTATTCCCTACACTCTATACCCTACACTCTATACCCTACACTCTATACCCTACACTTTATACCCTACACTCTACACCCTACACTCTATAACCTACACTCTATACCATACACTCTATACCCTACACTCTACACTCTATGCCCTACACTCTACACCCTACACTCTCTACCCTACACTCTAATCCCTACACTCTACACTCTATACCCTACACTCTATACCCTACACTCTATACCCTACACTCTACACTCTCTACACTACACTCTCTACCCTACACTCTATACCTACACTCTATACCCTACACTCTACACTCTATACCCTACACTCCACACTCTATACCCTACACTCTATACCCTACACTCTATACCCTACACTCTACACTCTATGCCCTACACTCTACACTCTATACCCTACACTCTATATCCTACACTCTACACTCTATTCCATACACTCTATACCCTACACTCTATACCCTACACTCTATACCCTACACTCTATACCCAACACTCTACACCCTACACTCTATACCCTACACTCTATACCATACACTATATACCCTACACTCTACACGCTATACCCTACACTCTACACTCTATACCCTACACTCTATATCCTACACTCTATACCCTACACTCTATACCCTACACTCTATACCCTACACTCTACACTCTATACCCTACACCCTACACTCTATACCCTACACTCTATACCCTACACTCTATACCCTACACTCTATACCCTACACTCTGCACTCTATACCCTACACTCTATACCCTACACTCTACACCCTACACTCTATACCCTACACTCTATGCCCTACACTCTATACCCTA
The DNA here is from genome assembly GCF_032444005.1 of Ranitomeya imitator. Lineage (NCBI taxonomy): Eukaryota > Metazoa > Chordata > Amphibia > Anura > Dendrobatidae > Ranitomeya > Ranitomeya imitator. Next base: position 377,518 of record NW_027194487.1, read on the forward strand.
CACTCTATACCATACACTCTATACCCTACACTCTACACTCTATACCCTACACTCTATACCCTACACTCTATACCCTACACTCTACACCCTACACTCTATACCCTACACTCTATACCCTACACTCTATACCCTACACTCTAATCCCTACACTCTACACTCTATACCCTACACTCCATACCCTACACTCTATACCCTACACTCTACACTCTATACCCTACACTATATATCCTACACTCTACACTCTATACCATACACTCTATACCCTACACGCTATACCCTACACTCTATACCCTACACTCTACACCCTACACTCTATACCCTACACTCTATACCCTACACTCTATACCCTAAACTCTACACCCTACACTCTATACCCTACACTCTATACCATACACTCTATACCCTACACTCTACACTCTATACCCTACACTCCACATCCTACACTCTATACCCTACACTCTAATCCCGACACTCTACACTCTATACCCTACACTCTACACTCTCTACCCTACACTCTATACCCTACACTGTATAACATACACTCTATACCCTACACTCTATACCCTACACTCTATACCCTACACTCTATACCATACACTCTATAGCATACACTCTATACCCTACACTCTACACTCTATACCCTACACTCTATACCCTACACTCTACACCCTGCATTCTATACCCTACACACTATAGCCTACACTCTACACTCTATACCCCACACTCTATACCCTACACTCTATACCCTACACTCTATACCCTACACTCTACACTCTATACCCTACATCCTATAGCCTACACTCTACAATCTATACCCTACACTCTATACCCTACACTCTATACCCTACAGTCTATACCCTACACTCTATACCCTACACTCTACACTCTATACCTTACACTCTACACTCTATACCCTACACTCTACACCCTACACTCTATACCCTACACTCTATACCATACACTCTATACCATACATTCTACACTCTATACCCTACACCCTACACTCTATACCCTACACTCTAATCCCTACACTCTACACTCTATACCCTACACTCTATACCCTACACTCTACACTCTATACCTTACACTCTACACTCTATTCCCTACACTCTATACCCTACACTCTATACCCTACACTCTATACCCTACACTCTATACCCTACACTCTACACCCTACACTCTATACCCTACACTCTATACCATACACTCAATACCCTACACTCTACACTCTATACCCTACACTCTACACCCTACACTCTATACCCTACACTCCAATCCCTACACTCTACACTCTATACCCTACACTCTATACCCTACACTCTACACTCTCTACCCTACACTCTATACCCTACACTCTATACCCTACACTCTACACTCTATACCCTACACTCTACACTCTATACCCTACAGTCTATACCCTACACTCTATACCCTACACTCTATACCCTACACTCTACACTCTATGCCCTACACTCTACACTCTATACCCTACACTCTACACTCTATACCCTACACTCTACACTCTATACCCTACACTCTATACCCTACACTCTATACCCTACACTCTATACCCTACACTCTACACTCTATGCCCTACACTCTACACTCCATACCTTACACTCTACACTCTATACCCTACACTCTATACCCTACACTCTATACCCTACACTCTATACCCTACACTCTACACTCTATTCCCTACACTCTATACCCTACACTCTATACCCTACACTCTATACCCTACACTCTACAACCTACACTCTATACCCTACACTCTATACCATACACTCTATACCCTACACTCTACACTCTATACCCTACACTCTATACCCTACACTCTATACCCTACACTCTAATCCCTACACTCTATACTCTATACCCTACACTCTATACCCTACACTCTACACCCTACACTCTACACTCTCTACCCTACACTCTCTACCCTACACTCTATACCCTACACTCTATACCCTACACTCTACACTCTATACCCTACACTCTACACTCTATACCCTACACTCTATACCCTACACTCTATACCCTACACTCTACACTCTGTGCCCTACACTCTACACTCTATACCCTACACTCTATACCCTACACTATATACCCTACACTCTACACTCTATACCCTACACTCTATACCCTACACTCTATACCCTACACTCTACACTCTATACCCTCCACTCTATACCCTACACTCAATGCCCTACACTCTATACCCTACACTCTATACCCTACACTCTATACCATACACTCTACACTCTATACCCTATACTCTATACCCTACACTCTATACCCTACACTCTACACTCTATACCCTACACTCTATACCCTACACTCTATACCCTACACTCTACACTCTATACCCTACACTCTATACCCTACACTCTATGCCCTACACTCTATTCCCTACACACTATACCCTACACTCTACACCCTACACTCTACACCATACACTCTATAGCATACACTCTATACCCTACACTCTACACTCTATACCCTACACTCTATACCCTACACTCTATACCCTACACTCTACACTCTCTACCCTACACTCTATACCCTACACTCTATAACGTACACTCTATACCCTACACTCTATACCCTACACTCTATACCATACACTCTACACTCTATACCCTACACTCTATAGCCTACACTCTATACCATACACTCTACACTCTATACCCTACACTCTACACTCTATACCCTACACTCTACACTCTATACCCTACATTCTATACCCTACACTCTATGCCCTACACTCTATACCCTACACTCTACACTCTATGCCCTACACTCTACACTCTATACCCTACACTCTACACTCTATACCCTACACTCTACACTCTATACCCTACACTCTATACCCTACACTCTATACCCTACACTCTATACCCTACACTCTACACTCTATGCCCTACACTCTACACCCTACACTCTACACCATACACTCTATAGCATACACTCTATACCCTACACTCTATACCCTACAGTCTATACCCTACACTCTATACCCTACACTCTACACTCTATACCTTACACTCTACACTCTATACCCTACACTCTACACCCTACACTCTATACCCTACACTCTATACCATACACTCTATACCATACATTCTACACTCTATACCCTACACCCTACACTCTATACCCTACACTCTAATCCCTACACTCTACACTCTATACCCTACACTCTATACCCTACACTCTACACTCTATACCTTACACTCTACACTCTATTCCCTACACTCTATACCCTACACTCTATACCCTACACTCTATACCCTACACTCTACACCCTACACTCTATACCCTACACTCTATACCATACACTCAATACCCTACACTCTACACTCTATACCCTACACTCTACACCCTACACTCTATACCCTACACTCCAATCCCTACACTCTACACTCTATACCCTACACTCTATACCCTACACTCTACACTCTCTACCCTACACTCTATACCCTACACTCTATACCCTACACTCTACACTCTATACCCTACACTCTACACTCTATACCCTACAGTCTATACCCTACACTCTATACCCTACACTCTATACCCTACACTCTACACTCTATGCCCTACACTCTACACTCTATACCCTACACTCTACACTCTATACCCTACACTCTACACTCTATACCCTACACTCTATACCCTACACTCTATACCCTACACTCTATACCCTACACTCTACACTCTATGCCCTACACTCTACACTCTATACCTTATACTCTACACTCTATACCCTACACTCTATACCCTACACTCTATACCCTACACTCTATACCCTACACTCTACACTCTATTCCCTACACTCTATACCCTACACTCTATACCCTACACTCTATACCCTACACTCTACACCCTACACTCTATACCCTACACTCTATACCATACACTCTATACCCTACACTCTACACTCTATACCCTACACTCTACACCCTACACTCTATACCCTACACTCTAATCCCTACACTCTATACTCTATACCCTACACTCTATACCCTACACTCTACACCCTACACTCTACACTCTCTACCCTACACTCTCTACCCTACACTCTATACCCTACACTCTATACCCTACACTCTACACTCTATACCCTACACTCTACACTCTATACCCTACACTCTATACCCTACACTCTATACCCTACACTCTACACTCTGTGCCCTACACTCTACACTCTATACCCTACACTCTATACCCTACACTATATACCCTACACTCTACACTCTATACCCTACACTCTATACCCTACACTCTATACCCTACACTCTACACTCTATACCCTACACTCTATACCCTACACTCAATGCCCTACACTCTATACCCTACACTCTATACCCTACACTCTATACCCTACACTCTACACTCTATACCCTATACTCTATACCCTACACTCTATACCCTACACTCTACACTCTATACCCTACACTCTATACCCTACACTCTATACCCTACACTCTACACTCTATACCCTACACTCTATACCCTACACTCTATGCCCTACACTCTATTCCCTACACTCTATACCCTACACTCTACACCCTACACTACACCATACACTCTATAGCATACACTCTATACCCTACACTCTACACTCTATACCCTACACTCTATACCCTACACTCTATACCCTACACTCTACACTCTCTACCCTACACTCTATACCCTACACTCTATAACGTACACTCTATACCCTACACTCTATACCCTACACTCTATACCATACACTCTACACTCTATACCCTACACTCTATAGCCTACACTCTATACCATACACTCTACACTCTATACCCTACACTCTACACTCTATACCCTACACTCTACACTCTATACCCTACATTCTATACCCTACACTCTATGCCCTACACTCTATACCCTACACTCTACACTCTATGCCCTACACTCTACACTCTATACCCTACACTCTACACTCTATACCCTACACTCTACACTCTATACCCTACACTCTATACCCTACACTCTATACCCTACACTCTATACCCTACACTCTACACTCTATGCCCTACACTCTACACCCTACACTCTACACCATACACTCTATAGCATACACTCTATACCCTACACTCTACACTCTATACCCTACACTCTATACCCTACACTCTACACCCTGCACTCTATACCCTACACACTATACCCTACACTCTACACTCTATACCCTACACTCTATACCCTACACTCTATACCCTACACTCTATACCCTACACTCTACACCCCACACTCTATACTCTAAACTATATACCATACACTCTATACCCTACACTCTACACTCTATACCCTACACTCTATACCCTACACTCTATACCCTACACTCTATACCCTACACTCTATACCCTACACTCTACACTCTATGCCCTACACTCTACACTCTATACCTTACACTCTACACTCTATTCCCTACACTCTATACCCTACACTCTATACCCTACACTCTACACCCCACACTCTATACCCTACAATCTATACCATACACTCTATACCCTACACTCTACACTCTATACACTACACTCTACACCCTACACTCTACACCATACACTCTATAGCATATACTCTATACCCTACACTCTACACTCTATACCCTACACTCTATACCCTACACTCTATACCCTACACTCTACACTCTCTACCCTACACTCTATACCCTACACTCTATAACGTACACTCTATACCCTACACTCTATACCCTACACTCTATACCATACACTCTACACTCTATACCCTACACTCTATAGCCTACACTCTATACCATACACTCTACACTCTATACCCTACACTCTACACTCTATACCCTACACTCTACACTCTATACCCTACATTCTATACCCTACACTCTATACCCTACACTCTACACTCTATGCCCTACACTCTACACTCTATACCCTACACTCTACACTCTATACCCTACACTCTACACTCTATACCCTACACTCTATACCCTACACTCTATACCCTACACTCTATACCCTACACTCTACACTCTATGCCCTACACTCTACACTCTATACCTTACACTCTACACTCTATTCCCTACACTCTATACCCTACACTCTACACCCTGCACTCTATACCCTACACACTATACCCTACACTCTACACTCTATACCCTACACTCTATACCCTACACTCTATGCCCTACACTCTATACCCTACACTCTACACTCTATACCCTACACTCTATAGCCTACACTCTACAATCTATACCCTACACTCTATACCCTACACTCTATACCCTACAGTCTATACCCTACACTCTATACCCTACACTCTACACTCTATACCTTACACTCTACACTCTATTCCCTACACTCTATACCCTACACTCTATACCCTACACTCTATACCCTACACTCTATACCCTACACTCTACACCCTACACTCTATACCCTACACTCTATACCATACACTCTATACCCTACACTCTACACTCTATACCCTACACTCTACACCCTACACTCTATACCCTACACTCTAATCCCTACACTCTACTCTCTATACCCTACACTCTATACCCTACACTCTACACTCTATACCTTACACTCTACACTCTATTCCCTACACTCTATACCCTACACTCTATACCCTACACTCTATACCCTACACTCTACACCCTACACTCTATACCCTACACTCTATACCATACACTCTATACCCTACACTCTACACTCTATACCCTACACTCTACACCCTACACTCTATACCCTACACTCTATACCCTACACTCAACACTCTCTACCCTACACTCTATACCCTGCACTCTATACCCTACACTCTATACCCTACACTCTACACTCTATACCCTATACTCTACACTCTATACCCTACACTCTATACCCTACACTCTATACCCTACACTCTATACCCTACACTCTACACTCTATACCCTACACTCTACACTCTATACCCTACACTCTACACTCTATACCCTACACTCTATACCCTACACTCTATACCCTACACTCTATAACCTACACTCTACACTCTATGCCCTACACTCTACACTCTATACCTTACACTCTACACTCTATTCCCTACACTCTATACCCTACACTCTATACCCTACACTCTATACCCTACACTCTACACCCCACACTCTATACCCTACACTCTATACCATACACTCTATACCCTACACTCTACACTCTATACCCTACACTCTACACCCTACACTCTACACTCTATACACTACACTCTAATCCCTACACTCTACACTCTATACCCTACACTCTATACCCTACACTCTATACCCTACACTCTACACTCTCTACCCTACACTCTCTACCCTACACTCTATACCCTACACTCTATACCCTACACTCTATACCCTACACTCTACACTCTCTACCCTACACTCTCTACCCTACACTCTATACCCTACACTCTATACCCTACACTCTACACTCTATACCCTACACTCTATACCCTACACTCTATACCCTACACTCTATACCCTACACTCTACACTCTATGCCCTACACTCTACACTCTATACCTTACACTCTACACTCTATTCCCTACACTCTATACCCTACACTCTACACCCTGCACTCTATACCCTACACACTATACCCTACACTCTACACTCTATACCCTACACTCTATACCCTACACTCTATGCCCTACACTCTATACCCTACACTCTACACTCTATACCCTACACTCTATAGCCTACACTCTACAATCTATACCCTACACTCTATACCCTACACTCTATACCCTACAGTCTATACCCTACACTCTATACCCTACACTCTACACTCTATACCTTACACTCTACACTCTATTCCCTACACTCTATACCCTACACTCTATACCCTACACTCTATACCCTACACTCTATACCCTACACTCTACACCCTACACTCTATACCCTACACTCTATACCATACACTCTATACCCTACACTCTACACTCTATACCCTACACTCTACACCCTACACTCTATACCCTACACTCTAATCCCTACACTCTACTCTCTATACCCTACACTCTATACCCTACACTCTACACTCTATACCTTACACTCTACACTCTATTCCCTACACTCTATACCCTACACTCTATACCCTACACTCTATACCCTACACTCTACACCCTACACTCTATACCCTACACTCTATACCATACACTCTATACCCTACACTCTACACTCTATACCCTACACTCTACACCCTACACTCTATACCCTACACTCTATACCCTACACTCAACACTCTCTACCCTACACTCTATACCCTGCACTCTATACCCTACACTCTATACCCTACACTCTACACTCTATACCCTATACTCTACACTCTATACCCTACACTCTATACCCTACACTCTATACCCTACACTCTATACCCTACACTCTACACTCTATACCCTACACTCTACACTCTATACCCTACACTCTACACTCTATACCCTACACTCTATACCCTACACTCTATACCCTACACTCTATAACCTACACTCTACACTCTATGCCCTACACTCTACACTCTATACCTTACACTCTACACTCTATTCCCTACACTCTATACCCTACACTCTATACCCTACACTCTATACCCTACACTCTACACCCCACACTCTATACCCTACACTCTATACCATACACTCTATACCCTACACTCTACACTCTATACCCTACACTCTACACCCTACACTCTACACTCTATACACTACACTCTAATCCCTACACTCTACACTCTATACCCTACACTCTATACCCTACACTCTATACCCTACACTCTACACTCTCTACCCTACACTCTCTACCCTACACTCTATACCCTACACTCTATACCCTACACTCTATACCCTACACTCTACACTCTCTACCCTACACTCTCTACCCTACACTCTATACCCTACACTCTATACCCTACACTCTACACTCTATACCCTACACTCTACACTCTATACCCTACACTCTATACCCTACACTCTATACCCTACACTCTATACCCTACACTCTACACTCTATGCCCTACACTCTACACTCTATACCCTACACTCTACACTCTATACCCTACACTCTATACCCTGCACTCTATACCCTACACTCTATACCCTACACTCTATACCCTACACTCTACACTCTATGCCCTACACTCTACACTCTATACCTTACACTCTACACTCTATTCCCTACACTCTATACCCTACACTCTATACCCTACACTCTACACCCCACACTCTATACCCTACAATCTATACCATACACTCTATACCCTACACTCTACACTCTATACACTACACTCTACACCCTACACTCTACACCATACACTCTATAGCATACACTCTATACCCTACACTCTACACTCTATACCCTACACTCTATACCCTACACTCTATACACTACACTCTACACTCTCTACCCTACACTCTATACCCTACACTCTATAACGTACACTCTATACCCTACACTCTATACCCTACACTCTATACCATACACTCTACACTCTATACCCTACACTCTATAGCCTACACTCTATACCATACACTCTACACTCTATACCCTACACTCTACACTCTATACCCTACACTCTACACTCTATACCCTACATTCTATACCCTACACTCTATACCCTACACTCTATACCCTACACTCTACACTCTATGCCCTACACTCTACACTCTATACCCTACACTCTACACTCTATACCCTACACTCTACACTCTATACCCTACACTCTATACCCTACACTCTATACCCTACACTCTATACCCTACACTCTACACTCTATGCCCTACACTCTACACTCTATACCTTACACTCTACACTCTATTCCCTACACTCTATACCCTACACTCTATACCCTACACTCTATACCCTACACTCTACACCCCACACTCTATACCCTAAACTCTATACCATACACTCTATACCCTACACTCTACACTCTATACACTACACTCTACACCCTACACTCTACACCATACACTCTATAGCATACACTCTATACCCTACACTCTACACTCTATACCCTACACTCTATACCCTACACTCTACATCCTGCACTCTATACCCTACACACTATACCCTACACTCTACACTCTATACCCTACACTCTATACCCTACACTCTATACCCTACACTCTATACCCTACACTCTACACTCTATACCCTACACTATATAGCCTACACTCTACAATCTATACCCTACACTCTATACCCTACACTCTATACCCTACAGTCTATACTCTACACTCTATACCCTACACTCTACACTCTATACCTTACACTCTACACTTTATTCCCTACACTCTATACCCTACACTCTATACCCTACACTATATACCCTACACTCTATACCCTACACTCTACACCCTACACTCTATACCCTACACTCTATACCATACACTCTATACCCTACACTCTACACTCTATACCCTACACTCTACACCCTACACTCTATACCCTACACTCTAATCCCTACACTCTACTCTCTATACCCTACACTCTATACCCTACACTCTACACTCTATACCTTACACTCTACACTCTATTCCCTACAATCTATACCCTACACTCTATACCCTACACTATATACCCTACACTCTATACCCTACACTCTACACCCTACACTCTATACCCTACACTCTATACCATACACTCTATACCCTACACTCTACACTCTATACCCTACACTCTACACCCTACACTCTATACCCTACACTCTATACCCTACACTCTACACTCTCTACCCTACACTCTATGCCCTGCACTCTATACCCTACACTCTATACCCTACACTCTACACTCTATACCCTACACTCTAAACTCTATACCCTACACTCTATACCCTACACTCTATACCCTACACTCTATACCCTACACTCTATACCCTACACTCTATACCCTACACTCTACACTCTATACCCTACACTCTACACTCTATACCCTACACTCTATACCCTACACTCTACACCCCACACTCTATACCCTACACTCTATACCATACACTCTATACCCTACACTCTACACTCTATACCCTACACTCTACACCCTACACTCTATACACTACACTCTAATCCCTACACTCTACACTCTATACCCTACACTCTATACCCTACACTCTATACCCTACACTCTACACTCTCTACCCTACACTCTCTACCCTACACTCTATACCCTACACTCTATACCCTACACTCTACACTCTATACCCTACACTCTACACTCTATACCCTACACTCTATACCCTACACTCTATACCCTACACTCTATACCCTACACTCTACACTCTATGCCCTACACTCTACACTCTATACCCTACACTCTACACTCTATACCCTACACTCTACACTCTATACCCTACACTCTATACCCTACACTCTATACCCTACACTCTATACCCTACACTCTACACTCTATGCCCTACACTCTACACTCTATACCTTACACTCTACACTCTATTCCCTACACACTATACCCTACACTCTATACCCTACACTCTATACCCTACACTCTACACCCCACACTCTATACCCTACACTCTATACCCTACACTCTACACTCGATACACTACACTCTACACCCTACACTCTATACACTACACTCTAATCCCTACACTCTACACTCTATACCCTACACTCTATACCCTACACTCAATACCCTACACTCTACACTCTCTACCCTACACTCTCTACCCTACACTCTATACCCTACACTCTATACCCTACACTCTACACTCTATACCCTACACTCTACACTCTATACCCTACACTCTATACCCTACACTCTATACCCTACACTCTACACTCTATGCCCTACACTTTACACTCTATACCCTACACTCTATACCCTACACTCTATACCCTACACTCTACACTCTATACCCTACACTCTATACCCTACACTCTATGCCCTACACTCTATACCCTACACTCTATACCCTACACTCTATACCCTACACTCTACACTCTATACCCTACACTCTATACCCTACACTCTATACCCTACACTCTACACTCTATACCCTACACTCTATACCCTACACTCTATACCCTACACTCTATACCCTACACTCTATGCCCTACACTCTATACCCTACACTATATACCCTACACTTTATACCCTACACTCTATACCCTACACTCTACACTCTATACCCTACACTCTATACCCTACACTCTATACCCTACACTCTACACTCTATACCCTACACTCTATACCCTACACTCTATACCCTACACTTTACACTCTATACCCTACACTCTATACCCTACACTCTATACCCTACACTCTATACCCTACACTCTATACCCTACACTCTACACTCTATACCCTACACTCTATACCCTACACTCTACACTCTATACCCTACACTCTATACCCTACACTCTATGCCCTACACTCTATACCCTACACTCTATACCCTACACTCTATACCCTACACTCTACACTCTCTACCCTACACTCTATACCCTACACTCTATACCCTACACTCTAATCCCTACACTCTACACTCTATACCCTACACTCTATACCCTACACTCTACACTCTATACATTACACTCTACACTCTATTCCCTACACTCTATACCCTACACTCTATACCCTACACTCTATACCCTACTCTCTATACCCTACACTCTACACCCTACACTCTATACCCTACACTCTATACCATACACTCTATACCCTACACTCTACACTCTATACCCTACACTCTACACCCTACACTCTATACCCTACACTCTAATCCCTACACTCTAGACTATATACCCTACACTCTATACCCTACACTCTATACCCTACACTCTACACTCTCTACACTACACTCTATACCCTACACTCTATACCCTACACTCTATACCCTACACTCTACACTCTATACCCTACACTCTACACTCTATACCCTACACTCTATACCCTACACAATATACCCTACACTCTATACCCTACACTCTATACCCTACACTCTACACTCTATGCCCTACACTCTACACTCTATACCCTACACTCTACACTCTATACCTTACACTCTATACCCTACACTCTATACCCTACACTCTATACCCTACACTCTACGCCCTACACTCTACACTCTATACCTTACACTCAACACTCTATTCCCTACACACTATACCCTACACTCTATACCCTACACTCTATACCCTACACTCTATACCCTACACTCTATACCATACACTCTATACCCTACACTCTACACTCTATGCCCTACACTCTACACCCTACACTCTCTACCCTACACTCTAATCCCTTCACTCTACACTCTATACCCTACACTCTATACCCTACACTCTATACCCTACACTCTACACTCTCTACACTACACTCTCTACCCTACACTCTATACCCTACACTCTATACCCTACACTCTACAATCTATACCCTACACTCTACACTCTATACCCTACACTCTATACCCTACACTCTACACTCTATGCCCTACACTCTACACTCTATACCCTACACTCTATACCCTACACTCTATATCCTACACTCTACACTCTTTACCCTACAATCTATACCCTACACTCTATGCCCTACACTCTATACCCTACACTTTATACCCTACACTCTATACCCTACACTCTACACTCTATACCCTACACTCTACACCCTACACTCTATACCCTACACTCTAATCCCTACACTCTACTCTCTATACCCTACATTCTATACCCTACACTCTACACTCTATACCTTACACTCTACACTCTATTCCCTACAATCTATACCCTACACTCTATACCCTACACTCTATACCCTACACTCTATACCCTACACTCTACACCCTACACTCTATACCCTACACTCTATACCATACACTCTATACCCTACACTCTACACTCTATACCCTACACTCTACACCCTACACTCTATACCCTACACTCTATACCCTACACTCTACACTCTCTACCCTACACTCTAAACTCTATACCCTACACTCTATACCCTACACTCTATACCCTACACTCTATACCCTACACTCTATACCCTACACTCTATACCCTACACTCTATACCCTACACTCTACACTCTATACCCTACTCTCTACACTCTATACCCTACACTCTATACCCTACACTCTACACCCCACACTCTATACCCTACACTCTATACCATACACTCTATACCCTACACTCTACACTCTATACCCTACACTCTACACCCTACACTCTATACACTACACTCTAATCCCTACACTCTACACTCTATACCCTACACTCTATACCCTACACTCTATACCCTACACTCTACACTCTCTACCCTACACTCTCTACCCTACACTCTATACCCTACACTCTATACCCTACACTCTACACTCTATACCCTACACTCTACACTCTATACCCTACACTCTATACCCTACACTCTATACCCTACACTCTATACCCTATACTCTACACTCTATGCCCTACACTCTACACTCTATACCCTACACTCTACACTCTATACCCTACACTCTACACTCTATACCCTACACTCTATACCCTACACTCTATACCCTACACTCTATACCCTACACTCTACACTCTATGCCCTACACTCTACACTCTATACCTTACACTCTACACTCTATTCCCTACACTCTATACCCTACACTCTATACCCTACACTCTATACCCTACACTCTACACCCCACACTCTATACCCTACACTCTATACCATACACTCTATACCCTACACTCTACACTCTATACACTACACTCTACACCCTACACTCTATACACTACACTCTAATCCCTACACTCTACACTCTATACCCTACACTCTATACCCTACACTCAATACCCTACACTCTACACTCTCTACCCTACACTCTCTACCCTACACTCTATACCCTACACTCTATACCCTACACTCTACACTCTATACCCTACACTCTACACTCTATACCCTACACTCTATACCCTACACTCTATACCCTACACTCTACACTCTATGCCCTACACTCTACACTCTATACCCTACACTCTATACCCTACACTCTATACCCTACACTCTACACTCTATACCCTACACTCTATACCCTACACTCTATGCCCTACACTCTATACCCTACACTCTATACCCTACACTCTATACCCTACACTCTACACTCTATACCCTACACTCTATACCCTACACTCTATACCCTACACTCTACACTCTATACCCTACACTCTATACCCTACACTCTATACCCTACACTCTATACCCTACACTCTATACCCTACACTCTATGCCCTACACTCTATACCCTACACTCTATACCCTACACTCTATACCCTACACTCTATACCCTACACTCTACACTCTATACCCTACACTCTATACCCTACACTCTACACTCTATACCCTACACTCTATACCCTACACTCTATGCCCTACACTCTATACCCTACACTCTATACCCTACACTCTATACCCTACACTCTACACTCTCTACCCTACACTCTATACCCTACACTCTATACCCTACACTCTAATCCCTACACTCTACACTCTATACCCTACACTCTATACCCTACACTCTACACTCTATACATTACACTCTACACTCTATTCCCTACACTCTATACCCTACACTCTATACCCTACACTCTATACCCTACTCTCTATACCCTACACTCTACACCCTACACTCTATACCCTACACTCTATACCATACACTCTATACCCTACACTCTACACTCTATACCCTACACTCTACACCCTACACTCTATACCCTACACTCTAATCCCTACACTCTACACTCTATACCCTACACTCTATACCCTACACTCTATACCCTACACTCTACACTCTCTACACTACACTCTATACCCTACACTCTATACCCTACACTCTATACCCTACACTCTACACTCTATACCCTACACTCTACACTCTATACCCTACACTCTATACCCTACACAATATACCCTACACTCTATACCCTACACTCTATACCCTACACTCTACACTCTATGCCCTACACTCTACACTCTATACCCTACACTCTACACTCTATACCTTACACTCTATACCCTACACTCTATACCCTACACTCTATACCCTACACTCTACGCCCTACACTCTACACTCTATACCTTACACTCAACACTCTATTCCCTACACACTATACCCTACACTCTATACCCTACACTCTATACCCTACACTCTATACCCTACACTCTATACCATACACTCTATACCCTACACTCTACACTCTATGCCCTACACTCTACACCCTACACTCTCTACCCTACACTCTAATCCCTACACTCTACACTCTATACCCTACACTCTATACCCTACACTCTATACCCTACACTCTACACTCTCTACACTACACTCTCTACCCTACACTCTATACCCTACACTCTATACCCTACACTCTACAATCTATACCCTACACTCTACACTCTATACCCTACACTCTATACCCTACACTCTACACTCTATGCCCTACACTCTACACTCTATACCCTACACTCTATACCCTACACTCTATATCCTACACTCTACACTCTTTACCCTACAATCTATACCCTACACTCTATGCCCTACACTCTATACCCTACACTCTATACCCTACACTCTATACCCTACACTCTACACTCTATACCCTACACTCTATACCCTACACTCTATACCCTACACTCTACACTCTATACCCTACACTCTATACCCTACACTCTATACCCTACACTCTACACTCTATACCCTACACTCTATGCCCTACACTCTATACCCTACACTCTATACCCTACACTCTATACCCTACACTCTTTACCCTACACTCTACACTCTATACCCTACACTCTATACCCTACACTCTATACCCTACTCTCTACACTCTATACCCTACACTCTATACCCTACACTCTATACCCTACACTCTACACTCTATACCCAACACTCTATACCCTACACTCTATACCCTATACTCTAATCCCTACACTCTACACTCTATACCCTACACTCTATACCCTACACTCTACACTCTATACCTTACACTCTACACTCTATTCCATACACTCTATACCCTACACTCTATACCCTACACTCTATACCCTACACTCTATACCCAACACTCTACACCCTACACTCTATACCCTACACTCTATACCATACACTCTATACCCTACACTCTACACTCTATACCCTACACTCTACACTCTATACCCTACACTCTATATCCTACACTCTATACCCTACACTCTATACCCTACACTCTATACCCTACACACTACACTCTATACCCTACACTCTACACTCTATACCCTACACTCTATACCCTACACTCTATACCCTACACTCTATACCCTACATTCTATACCCTACACTCTGCACTCTATACCCTACACTCTATACCCTACACTCTACACCCTACACTCTATACCCTACACTCTATGCCCTACACTCTATACCCTACACTCTATACCATACACTCTATACCCTACACTCTATACCCTACACTCTATACCCTACACTCTACACCCTACACTCTATACCCTACACTCTATACCCTACACTCTATACCCTACACTCTAATCCCTACACTCTACACTCTATACCCTACACTCCATACCCTACACTCTATACCCTACACTCTACACTCTATACCCTACACTCTATATCCTACACTCTACACTCTATACCATACACTCTATACCCTACACGCTATACCCTACACTCTATACCCTACACTCTACACCCTACACTCTATACCCTACACTCTATACCCTACACTCTATACCCTAAACTCTACACCCTACACTCTATACCCTACACTCTATACCATACACTCTATACCCTACACTCTACACTCTATACCCTACACTCCACATCCTACACTCTATACCCTACACTCTAATCCCGACACTCTACACTCTATACCCTACACTCTATACCCTACACTCTACACTCTCTACCCTACACTCTATACCCTACACTGTATAACATACACTCTATACCCTACACTCTATACCCTACTCTCTATACCCTACACTCTATACCATACACTCTACACCATACACTCTATAGCATACACTCTATACCCTACACTCTACACTCTATACCCTACACTCTATACCCTACACTCTACACCCTGCATTCTATACCCTACACACTATAGCCTACACTCTACACTCTATACCATACACTCTATACCCTACACTCTATACCCTACACTCTATACCCTACACTCTACACTCTATACCCTACATCCTATAGCCTACACTCTACAATCTATACCCTACACTCTATACCCTACACTCTATACCCTACAGTCTATACCCTACACTCTATACCCTACACTCTACACTCTATACCTTACACTCTACACTCTATTCCCTACACTCTATACCCTACACTCTATACCCTACACTCTATACCCTACACTCTACACCCTACACTCTATACCCTACACTCTATACCCTACACTCTATACCCTACATTCTACACTCTATACCCTACACTCTACACCCTACACTCTATACCCTACACTCTAATCCCTACACTCTACACTCTATACCCTACACTCTATACCCTACACTCTACACTCTATACCTTACACTCTACACTCTATTCCCTACACTCTATACCCTACACTCTATACCCTACACTCTATACCCTACACTCTATACCCTACACTCTACACCCTACACTCTATACCCTACACTCTATACCATACACTCAATACCCTACACTCTACACTCTATACCCTACACTCTACACCCTACACTCTATACCCTACACTCCAATCCCTACACTCTACACTCTATACCCTACACTCTATACCCTACACTCTACACTCTCTACCCTACACTCTATACCCTACACTCTATACCCTACACTCTACACTCTATACCCTACACTCTACACTCTATACCCTACACTCTATACCCTACACTCTATACCCTACACTCTACACTCTATGCCCTACACTCTACACTCTATACCCTACACTCTACACTCTATACCCTACACTCTACACTCTATACCCTACACTCTATACCCTACACTCTATACCCTACACTCTACACTCTATACCCTACACTCTACACTCTATACCTTACACTCTACACTCTATTCCATACACTCTATACCCTACACTCTATACCCTACACTCTATACCCTACACTCTATACCCAACACTCTACAACCTACACTCTATACCCTACACTCTATACCATACACTCTATACCCTACACTCTACACTCTATACCCTACACTCTACACTCTATACCCTACACTCTATATCCTACACTCTATACCCTACACTCTATACCCTACACTCTATTCCCTACACTCTACACTCTATACCCTACACTCTACACTCTATACCCTACACTCTATACCCTACACTCTATACCCTACACTCTATACCCTACACTCTATACCCTACTCTCTATACCCTACACTCTGCACTCTATACCCTACACTTATACCCTACACTCTACACCCTACACTCTATACCCTACACTCTATGCCCTACACTCTATACCCTACACTCTATACCATACACTCTATACCCTACACTCTACACTCTATACCCTACACTCTATACCCTACACTCTATACCCTACACTCTACACCCTACACTCTATACCCTACACTCTATACCCTACACTCTATACCCTACACTCTAATCCCTACACTCTACACTCTATACCCTACACTCCATACCCTACACTCTATACCCTACACTCTACACTCTATACCCTACACTCTATATCCTACACTCTACACTCTATACCATACACTCTATACCCTACACGCTATACCCTACACTCTATGCCCTACACTCTACACCCTACACTCTATACCCTACACTCTATACCCTACACTCTATACCCTAAACTCTACACCCTACACTCTATACCCTACACTCTATACCATACACTCTATACCCTACACTCTACACTCTATACCCTACACTCCACATCCTACACTCTATACCCTACACTCTAATCCCGACACTCTACACTCTATACCCTACACTCTATACCCTACACTCTACACTCTCTACCCTACACTCTATACCCTACACTCTATACCCTACACTCTACACTCTATGCCCTACACTCTACACTCTATACCTTACACTCTACACTCTATACCCTACACTCTATACCCTACACTCTATACCCTACACTCTATACCCTACACTCTACACTCTATTCCCTACACTCTATACCCTACACTCTATACCCTACACTCTATACCCTAC
This sequence comes from Ranitomeya imitator, assembly GCF_032444005.1. Classification (NCBI taxonomy): domain Eukaryota; kingdom Metazoa; phylum Chordata; class Amphibia; order Anura; family Dendrobatidae; genus Ranitomeya; species Ranitomeya imitator. The sequence continues at coordinate 397,732 of NW_027194487.1, forward strand.
ACTCTATACCCTACACTCTACACTCTATGCCCTACACTCTACACTCTATACCTTACACTCTACACTCTATACCCTACACTCTATACCCTACACTCTATACCCTACACTCTATACCCTACACTCTACACTCTATTCCCTACACTCTATACCCTACACTCTATACCCTACACTCTATACCCTACACTCTATACCCTACACTCTATACCATACACTCTATACCCTACACTCTACACTCTATACCCTACACTCTACACCCTACACTCTATACCCTACACTCTAATCCCTACACTCTATACTCTATACCCTACACTCTATACCCTACACTCTATACCCTACACTCTACACTCTATGCCCTACACTCTACACTCTATACCTTACACTCTACACTCTATACCCTACACTCTATACCCTACACTCTATACCCTACACTCTATACCCTACACTCTACACTCTATTCCCTACACTCTATACCCTACACTCTATACCCTACACTCTATACCCTACACTCTATACCCTACACTCTATACCATACACTCTATACCCTACACTCTACACTCTATACCCTACACTCTACACCCTACACTCTATACCCTACACTCTAATCCCTACACTCTATACTCTATACCCTACACTCTATACCCTACACTCTATACCCTACACTCTACACTCTCTACCCTACACTCTCTACCCTACACTCTATACCCTACACTCTATACCCTACACTCTACACTCTATACCCTACACTCTACACTCTATACCCTACACTCTATACCCTACACTCTATACCCTACACTCTACACTCTGTGCCCTACACTCTACACTCTATACCCTACACTCTATACCCTACACTATATACCCTACACTCTACACTCTATACCCTACACTCTATACCCTACACTCTATACCCTACACTCTACACTCTATACCCTACACTCTATACCCTACACTCTATGCCCTACACTCTATACCCTACACTCTATACCCTACACTCTATACCCTACACTCTATACCCTACACTCTACACTCTATACCCTACACTCTATACCCTACACTCTATACCCTACACTCTACACTCTATACCCTACACTCTATACCCTACACTCTACACTCTATACCCTACACTCTATACCCTACACTCTATGCCCTACACTCTATACCCTACACTCTATACCCTACACTCTATACCCTACACTCTACACTCTATACCCTACACTCTATACCCTACACTCTATACCCTACACTCTACACTCTATACCCTACACTCTATACCCTACACTCTATACCCTACACTCTACACTCTATACCCTACACTCTATGCCCTACACTCTATACCCTACACTCTATACCCTACACTCTATACCCTACACTCTATACCCTACACTCTACACTCCATACCCTACACTCTATACCCTACACTCTATACCCTACACTCTACACTCTATACCCTACACTCTATACCCTACACTCTATGCCCTACACTCTATACCCTATACTCTATACCCTGCACTCTACACTCTATACCCTACACTCTATACCCTACACTCTATACCCTACACTCTAATCCCTACACTCTACACTCTATACCCTACACTCTATACCCTACACTCTACACTCTATGAACAAAAATCCCAAATGCATAATGTGAGAAAACCGATTTCTGGTGAAAATACCACCAAGACAATCCGAACTCACTATCCGCTCAAAACAAATTATATTGCCAGGAGGAAGAACTGAGCATCGATGAACAATATAGATCAACTTTATTCAGAAACATCACATAACATATCATTACATATCAAATATATTCAAATAATATGAACAAAGATGGCCGTTGGTGATAAGCTGAAAAACATAACCCCCATATCCCTACTCCCTCTCCTTATGATATCTACCCACCTGGGTATACATATCAAACCCCTGCCCACCCCTCCCAAAAAGAAAGGGGAAAGTAGGACACTGGACACTAGTATCGATCTCAGTGAAACCACAAGTATGTCCACCCGGAGAAACATAAACCCATATGTGCCATATAGAATAATAAATTACAACCTCATAAGGTACCAGAAATAATAAAGCTAGCGCAGGGATAATGCCAAAGTTTAACCGGTCTAAAGGTAGGTAGACAAAAAGTGTCAGTGTCATTAAGGTAACAGGTGAGAACCTATGCACACAGCGGTGCCATTGCTGCTGGCACTGTAACAAACAGATGGAAAATCATAAAACGCCAGCCACAGGACAAGGACTCACCTAAAACACGGGCAGGGTGGAGGGGCAGTCGGGAGGTGGTCCCCGACGCGCGTTTCGCGGCTACACACCGCCGCTTTCTCAAGGGGATAACTCTAAAATGCTCAAAAGGACCTTGAAATAGCCCCTGACCCAGGTCACATGGCGCCCGGCGGCCAATAACAGTAGCGCTATCGGCGCATGCGCACTGCGTCCGACAGGTCCCGGCAGTGCAAACGGGCGTCACAGCAAGCACGCAGATGCAGGAGAAGCCTGCAATCAGCGAACAAGCCGCGCAGACGCCCGTGCACACCGGGACAAGGCGGCACACAGCGCGATGCACACTGCCACTGATGTGAATACAAAATGGTGACTCTAGACAATCAGATGCAGTTGCACCGATCCGAAGTCCGCCCGCCTCACCCCCAGCTTCCAAAAGGAATCGAAATACCCATCAGACTCCAATCCCACAGTACACAAAAGTGGGACACGGAGACGCACAACAGAAAACATATATAACAAAACTATTAGAACAAATACAAAAACTGATAATAATAAACAAACAAAAAAACTAAATTTCTGTGCGTTGGTTGACTGATACGGCCAACATGCTCCTTGCTTCATGCATGTATTGTCCGTCATGTTCACTTGCGCCGTAATCACAGTCGATGTGGTCTTTACATCATGGAAGGGATGGTAATGAGAATTCGCAGGGCCACAGGGCAATATAACAAGGAACACCTCTGGGCATCACATCACTCCGGTTCACTATTAGTATGAATATGTAGAAAAGAACAACAATTAAAATCACATAAAAAAAGATTAAAACAGCATAAAAACAACATAAAAACAACCACCCGACTGCAAACGGGTATGGAGGACCGGGTAGAGAGGATTATAACTACTGTAATAGCCTCAGGAACGCAGGAGGTACACAATATAGACAACCACACCATGAGCAGAAGGCGGAGCAGTAATCATAAGTAGGAGGAGAAACTCAATGCCTCATTTAGGCCATTTGGTGCCATAGTGCCCAGTTGCACTATCCATTTTGTTTCTTTTTGTGCCAAAAATTTCTTATTGTCCCCACCTCGAACTCCCAGATGTAAAACGTCAATACCTCTCACCTTTAATAATTTTGCATCACATTTGTGGTGCATTCTGAAATGGCGGGGTATTGATTTAAGTTCAGCAATGTCCGGCACCGTCCTGGCCGCACCAATGTCCCGCACATGCTCACGGACCCTGACTCTCAGTTCCCGAGTGGTTAAGCCCACGTACACCATGGGACAGGGGCACGTTGCATAATAAACCACATTGGTTGTGCTACAAGAGATCCACTCCCTGATATCATATTTTTTAGTTCCATCCGTGGACATAAAGCTAGAGCATCGCAGGACATTGGTGCAGGCAAGACAGTGCCCACAGGGGAAGCATCCCACATTAGGCCCCCTTGTTCCAAATGGGTTGTTCGGGGTGGGGACATAATGGCTACGCACCAATAAATCGTTTAAATTTTTACACCTCCTCGATGTCATCTGTGGGTTAGGGCCAAGGGAGGTCGCCAGGGAGGGCTCGGTCTTCAAGACAGACCAATGTTTGGCAAGGATGGAGCGCATATTACCCCACTCGTGGTTGTAAGTTGAGATAAAACGAATGGGATTGGCCCCATCCCTGTTAGTCCGCTTAGCGGACGGATGTAGAAGAGTCTCACGTGGGGTTCTTCTGGCGCGATCATAGCCGTATTTAATAGATCTCCGGCTATAGCCCCGGGCCAGAAAACGGTCTTTCAGATCCGAGGCCTGTGCCTCGAATCTGGGCTCAGAGGAGCATATTCGCCGCATCCTGAGGAACTGTCCAACCGGGACGGCCCTCACCGTGGATGGGTCATGTGCTGATGACGCATGTAGAAGCGCATTGACGGAGGTCGACTTTCTGAAGACATCAGCCTGGATACGCCGAGAATGGTCGACCTCCAGGCGGATGTCCAAAAAATCGACCGCAACTCTACACTCTATACCTTACATTCTACACTCTATTCCCTACACTCTATACCCTACACTCTATACCCTACACTCTATACCCTACACTCTATACCCAACACTCTACACCCTACACTCTATACCCTACACTCTATACCATACACTCTATACCCTACACTCTACACTCTATACCCTACACTCTAAACTCTATACCCTACACTCTATACCCTACACTCTATACCCTACACTCTATACCCTACACTCTATACTCTACACTCTACACTCTATACCCTACACTCTACACTCTATACCCTACACTCTATACCCTACACTCTATACCCTACACTCTATACCCTACACTCTATACCCTACACTCTACACTCTATGCCCTACACTCTACACGCTATACCCTACACTCTACACCCTACACTCTACACTCTATACCCTACACTCTATACCCTACACTCTATACCATACACTCTATACCCTACACTCTACACTCTATGCCCTACACTCTACACTCTATACCTTACACTCTACACTCTATTCCCTACACTCTATACCCTACACTCTATACCCTACACTCTATACCCTACACTCTACACTCTCTACCCTACACTCTCTACCCTACACTCTATACCCTACACTCTATACCCTACACTCTACACTCTATACCCTACACTCTACACTCTATACCCTACACTTTATACCCTACACTCTATACCCTACACTCTACACTCTATGCCCTACACTCTACACTCTATACCCTACACTCTATACCCTACACTCTATACCCTACACTCTATACCCTACACTCTATGCCCTACACTCTATACCCTACACTCTATACCCTACACTCTATACCCTACACTCTACACTCTATACCCTACACTCTATACCCTACACTCTATACCCTACACTATACACTCTATACCCTACACTCTATACCCTACACTCTATACCCTACACTCTACACTCTATACCCTACACTCTATACCCTACACTCTAAGCCCTACACTCTATTCCCTACACTCTATACCCTACACTCTATACCCTACACTCTATACCCTACACTCTATACCCTACACTCTACAATCTATACCCTACACTCTATACCCTACACTCTATACCCTACACTCTATACCCTACACTCTATACCCTACACTCTATACCCTACACTCTATGCCCTACACTCTATACCCTACACTCTATACCCTACACTCTATACCCTACACTCTACACTCTATACCCTACACTCTATACCCTACACTCTAATCCCTACACTCCACCCTCTATACCCTACACTCTATACCCTACACTCTACACTCTATACCTTACACTCTACACTCTATTCCCTACACTCTATACCCTACACTCTATACCCTACACTCTATACCCTACACTCTATACCCAACACTCAACACCCTACACTCTATACCCTACACTCTATACCATACACTCTATACCCTACACTCTACACTCTATACCCTACACTCTAAACTCTATACCCTACACTCTATACCCTACACTCTACACTCTATACCCTACACTCTATACCCTACACTCTATACCCTACACTCTATACCCTACACTCTACACTCTATACCCTACACTCTATACCCTACACTCTACACTCTATACCCTACACTCTATACCCTACACTCTATAGCTATACTCTATACCCTACACTCTATAACTTACTATGTTACTATTTATTAGGTTCTGTAGAAGGACGTAGATCTGGGTATTTATTATGATGGAATATAGGCTGAACTGGATGGACAAATGTCTTTTTTCGGCCTTACTAACTATGTTACTATGTTACTATGTTATGCCCTACACTCTATACCCTACACTCTATACCCTACACTCTATACCCTACACTCTATACCCTACACTCTATACCCTACACTCAACACTCTATACCCTACACTCTATACCCTACACTCTATACCCTACACTCTACACTCTATACCCTACACTCTATACCCTACACTCTATACCCTACACTCTACACTCTATACCCTACACTTTATACCCTACACTCTATACCCTACATTCTACACTCTATGCCCTACACTCTACACTCTATACCCTACACTCTATACCCTACACTCTATACCCTACACTCTACACTCTATACCCTACACTCTATACCCTACACTCTATGCCCTACACTCTATACCCTACACTCTATACCCTACACTCTATACCCTACACTCTACACTCTATACCCTACACTCTATACCCTACACTCTATACCCTACACTATACACTCTATACCCTACACTCTATACCCTACACTCTATACCCTACACTCTACACTCTACACCCTACACTCTATACCCTACACTCTATGCCCTACACTCTATACCCTACACTCTATACCCTACACTCTATACCCTACACTCTATACCATACACTCTACAATCTATACCCTACACTCTATACCCTACACTCTATACCCTACACTCTACACTCTATACCCTACACTCTATACCCTACACTCTATACCCTACACTCTATGCGCTACACTCTATACCCTACACTCTATACCCTACACTCTACACTCTATACCCTACACTCTATACCCTACACTCTAATCCCTACACTCTACCCTCTATACCCTACACTCTATACCCTACACTCTACACTCTATACCTTACACTCTACACTCTATTCCCTACACTCTATACCCTACACTCTATACCCTACACTCTATACCCTACACTCTATACACAACACTCAACACCCTACACTCTATACCCTACACTCTATACCATACACTCTATACCCTACACTCTACACTCTATACCCTACACTCTAAACTCTATACCCTACGCTCTATACCCTACACTCTATACCCTACACTCTACACTCTATACCCTACACTCTATACCCTACACTCTATACCCTACACTCTATACCCTACACTCTATACCCTACACTCTACACTCTATACCCTACACTCTATACCCTACACTCTATGCCCTACACTCTATACCCTACACTCTATACCCTACACTCTATACCCTACACTCTATACCCTACACTCAACACTCTATACCCTACACTCTATACCCTACACTCTATACCCTACACTCTACACTCTATACCCTACACTCTATACCCTACACTCTATACCCTACACTCTATACCCTACACTCTATACCCTACACTCTACACTCTATACCCTACACTCTATACCCTACACTCTACACTCTATACCCTACACTCTATACCCTACACTCTATGCCCTACACTCTATACCCTACACTCTATACCCTACACTCTATACCCTACACTCTATACCCTACACTCTATACCCTACACTCTACACTCTATACCCTACACTCTATACCTTACACTCTACACTCTATACCCTACACTCTATACCCTACACTCTATGCCCTACACTCTATACCCTACACTCTATACCCTACACTCTATACCCTACACTCTACACTCTACACCCTAAACTCTATACCCTACACTCTATACCCTACACTCTAATCCCTACACTCTACCCTCTATACCCTACACTCTATACCCTACACTCCATACCTTACACTCTACACTCTATTCCCTACACTCTATACCCTACACTCTATACCCTACACTCTATACCCTACACTCTATACCCAACACTCAACACCCTACACTCTATACCCTACACTCTATACCATACACTCTATACCCTACACTCTACACTCTATACCCTACACTCTAAACTCTATACCCTACACTCTATACCCTACACTCTATACCCTACACTCTATACCCTACACTCTACACTCTATACCCTACACTCTATACCCTACACTCTATACCCTACACTCTATACCCTACACTCTATACCCTACACTCTACACTCTATACCCTACACTCTATACCCTACACTCTACACTCTATACCCTACACTCTATACCCTACACTCTATGCCCTACACTCTATACCCTACACTCTATACCCTACACTCTATACCCTACACTCTATACCCTACACTCTATACCCTACACTCTACACTCTATACCCTACACTCTATACCTTACACTCTACACTCTATACCCTACACTCTATACCCTACACTCTAATCCCTACACTCTACACTCTATACCCTACACTCTATACCCTACACTCTATACCTTACACTCTACACTCTATACCCTACACTCTATATCCTACACTCTACACTCTATACCCTACACTCTATACCATACACTCTATACCCTACACTCTATACCATACACTCTATACCCTACACTCTATACCCTACACTCTACACCCTACACTCTATACCTTACACTCTATACCCTACACTCTATACCCTACAATCTAAACTCTACACCCTACACTCTACACTCTATACCCTACACTCTATAATATACACTCTATACCCTACACTCTATACCCTACACTCTATACCCTACACTCTACACTCTATACCCTACACTCTATAACATACACTCTATACCCTACACTCTATACCCTACACTCTACACTCTATACCCTACACTCTATACCATACAATCTATACCCTACACTCTATACCCAACACTCTACACTCTATACCCTACACTCTATACCCTACACTCTACACTCTGTACCCTACACTCTATACCCTACACTCTAATCCCTACACTCTACACTCTATACCCTACACTCTATACCCTACACTCTATACCCTACACTCTACACTCTATACCCTACACTCTATATCCTACACTACACTCTATACCCTACACTCTATGCCATACACTCTATTCCCTACACTCTATACCATACACTCTATACCCTACACTCTATACCCTACACTCTACACCCTACACTCTATACCTTACACTCTATACCCTACACTCTATACCCTACAATCTAAACTCTACACCCTACACTCTACACTCTATACCCTACACTCTATAATATACACTCTATACCCTACACTCTATACCCTACACTCTATACCCTACACTCAACACTCTATACCCTACACTCTATACCCTACACTCTATACCCTACACTCTACACTCTATACCCTACACTCTATACCCTACACTCTATACCCTACACTCTATACCCTACACTCTATACCCTACACTCTACACTCTATACCCTACACTCTATACCCTACACTCTACACTCTATACCCTACACTCTACACTCTATACCCTACACTCTATACCCTACACTCTATACCCTACACTCTACACTCTATACCCTACACTCTATACCCTACACTCTACACTCTATACCCTACACTCTATACCCTACACTCTACACTCTATACCCTACACTCTATACCCTACACTCTATATCCTACACTCTATGCCCTACACTCTATACCCTACACTCTATACCCTACACTCTATACCCTACACTCTACACTCTATACCCTAAACTCTATACCCTACACTCTATACCCTACACTCTAATCCCTACACTCTACCCTCTATACCCTACACTCTATACCCTACACTCCATACCTTACACTCTACACTCTATTCCCTACACTCTATACCCTACACTCTATACCCTACACTCTATACCCTACACTCTATACCCAACACTCAACACCCTACACTCTATACCCTACACTCTATACCATACACTCTATACCCTACACTCTACACTCTATACCCTACACTCTAAACTCTATACCCTACACTCTATACCCTACACTCTATACCCTACACTCTACACTCTATACCCTACACTCTATACCCTACACTCTATACCCTACACTCTATACCCTACACTCTATACCCTACACTCTACACTCTATACCCTACACTCTATACCCTACACTCTACACTCTATACCCTACACTCTATACCCTACACTCTATGCCCTACACTCTATACCCTACACTCTATACCCTACACTCTATACCCTACACTCTATACCCTACACTCTATACCCTATACTCTACACTCTATACCCTACACTCTATACCTTACACTCTACACTCTATACCCTACACTCTATACCCTACACTCTAATCCCTACACTCTACACTCTATACCCTACACTCTATACCCTACACTCTATGCCCTACACTCTATACCCTACACTCTATACCCTACACTCTATACCCTACACTCTACACTCTATACCCTACACTCTATACCCTACACTCTATACCCTACACTATACACTCTATACCCTACACTCTATACCCTACACTCTATACCCTACACTCTACACTCTACACCCTACACTCTATACCCTACACTCTATGCCCTACACTCTATACCCTACACTCTATACCCTACACTCTATACCCTACACTCTATACCATACACTCTACAATCTATACCCTACACTCTATACCCTACACTCTATACCCTACACTCTACACTCTATACCCTACACTCTATACCCTACACTCTATACCCTACACTCTATGCGCTACACTCTATACCCTACACTCTATACCCTACACTCTACACTCTATACCCTACACTCTATACCCTACACTCTAATCCCTACACTCTACCCTCTATACCCTACACTCTATACCCTACACTCTACACTCTATACCTTACACTCTACACTCTATTCCCTACACTCTATACCCTACACTCTATACCCTACACTCTATACCCTACACTCTATACACAACACTCAACACCCTACACTCTATACCCTACACTCTATACCATACACTCTATACCCTACACTCTACACTCTATACCCTACACTCTAAACTCTATACCCTACGCTCTATACCCTACACTCTATACCCTACACTCTATACCCTACACTCTACACTCTATACCCTACACTCTATACCCTACACTCTATACCCTACACTCTATACCCTACACTCTATACCCTACACTCTACACTCTATACCCTACACTCTATACCCTACACTCTATGCCCTACACTCTATACCCTACACTCTATACCCTACACTCTATACCCTACACTCTATACCCTACACTCAACACTCTATACCCTACACTCTATACCCTACACTCTATACCCTACACTCTACACTCTATACCCTACACTCTATACCCTACACTCTATACCCTACACTCTATACCCTACACTCTATACCCTACACTCTACACTCTATACCCTACACTCTATACCCTACACTCTACACTCTATACCCTACACTCTATGCCCTACACTCTATACCCTACACTCTATACCCTACACTCTATACCCTACACTCTATACCCTACACTCTATACCCTACACTCTACACTCTATACCCTACACTCTATACCTTACACTCTACACTCTATACCCTACACTCTATACCCTACACTCTATGCCCTACACTCTATACCCTACACTCTATACCCTACACTCTATACCCTACACTCTACACTCTACACCCTAAACTCTATACCCTACACTCTATACCCTACACTCTAATCCCTACACTCTACCCTCTATACCCTACACTCTATACCCTACACTCCATACCTTACACTCTACACTCTATTCCCTACACTCTATACCCTACACTCTATACCCTACACTCTATACCCTACACTCTATACCCAACACTCAACACCCTACACTCTATACCCTACACTCTATACCATACACTCTATACCCTACACTCTACACTCTATACCCTACACTCTAAACTCTATACCCTACACTCTATACCCTACACTCTATACCCTACACTCTATACCCTACACTCTACACTCTATACCCTACACTCTATACCCTACACTCTATACCCTACACTCTATACCCTACACTCTATACCCTACACTCTACACTCTATACCCTACACTCTATACCCTACACTCTACACTCTATACCCTACACTCTATACCCTACACTCTATGCCCTACACTCTATACCCTACACTCTATACCCTACACTCTATACCCTACACTCTATACCCTACACTCTATACCCTACACTCTACACTCTATACCCTACACTCTATACCTTACACTCTACACTCTATACCCTACACTCTATACCCTACACTCTAATCCCTACACTCTACACTCTATACCCTACACTCTATACCCTACACTCTATACCTTACACTCTACACTCTATACCCTACACTCTATATCCTACACTCTACACTCTATACCCTACACTCTATACCATACACTCTATACCCTACACTCTATACCATACACTCTATACCCTACACTCTATACCCTACACTCTACACCCTACACTCTATACCTTACACTCTATACCCTACACTCTATACCCTACAATCTAAACTCTACACCCTACACTCTACACTCTATACCCTACACTCTATAATATACACTCTATACCCTACACTCTATACCCTACACTCTATACCCTACACTCTACACTCTATACCCTACACTCTATAACATACACTCTATACCCTACACTCTATACCCTACACTCTACACTCTATACCCTACACTCTATACCATACAATCTATACCCTACACTCTATACCCAACACTCTACACTCTATACCCTACACTCTATACCCTACACTCTACACTCTGTACCCTACACTCTATACCCTACACTCTAATCCCTACACTCTACACTCTATACCCTACACTCTATACCCTACACTCTATACCCTACACTCTACACTCTATACCCTACACTCTATATCCTACACTACACTCTATACCCTACACTCTATGCCATACACTCTATTCCCTACACTCTATACCATACACTCTATACCCTACACTCTATACCCTACACTCTACACCCTACACTCTATACCTTACACTCTATACCCTACACTCTATACCCTACAATCTAAACTCTACACCCTACACTCTACACTCTATACCCTACACTCTATAATATACACTCTATACCCTACACTCTATACCCTACACTCTATACCCTACACTCAACACTCTATACCCTACACTCTATACCCTACACTCTATACCCTACACTCTACACTCTATACCCTACACTCTATACCCTACACTCTATACCCTACACTCTATACCCTACACTCTATACCCTACACTCTACACTCTATACCCTACACTCTATACCCTACACTCTACACTCTATACCCTACACTCTACACTCTATACCCTACACTCTATACCCTACACTCTATACCCTACACTCTACACTCTATACCCTACACTCTATACCCTACACTCTACACTCTATACCCTACACTCTATACCCTACACTCTACACTCTATACCCTACACTCTATACCCTACACTCTATATCCTACACTCTATGCCCTACACTCTATACCCTACACTCTATACCCTACACTCTATACCCTACACTCTACACTCTATACCCTAAACTCTATACCCTACACTCTATACCCTACACTCTAATCCCTACACTCTACCCTCTATACCCTACACTCTATACCCTACACTCCATACCTTACACTCTACACTCTATTCCCTACACTCTATACCCTACACTCTATACCCTACACTCTATACCCTACACTCTATACCCAACACTCAACACCCTACACTCTATACCCTACACTCTATACCATACACTCTATACCCTACACTCTACACTCTATACCCTACACTCTAAACTCTATACCCTACACTCTATACCCTACACTCTATACCCTACACTCTACACTCTATACCCTACACTCTATACCCTACACTCTATACCCTACACTCTATACCCTACACTCTATACCCTACACTCTACACTCTATACCCTACACTCTATACCCTACACTCTACACTCTATACCCTACACTCTATACCCTACACTCTATGCCCTACACTCTATACCCTACACTCTATACCCTACACTCTATACCCTACACTCTATACCCTACACTCTATACCCTACACTCTACACTCTATACCCTACACTCTATACCTTACACTCTACACTCTATACCCTACACTCTATACCCTACACTCTAATCCCTACACTCTACACTCTATACCCTACACTCTATACCCTACACTCTATACCCTACACTCTACACTCTATACCCTACACTCTATATCCTACACTCTACACTCTATACCCTACACTCTATACCATACACTCTGTACCCTACACTCTATACCATACACTCTATACCCTACACTCTATACCCTACACTCTACACCCTACACTCTATACCTTACACTCTATACCCTACACTCTATACCCTACAATCTAAACTCTACACCCTACACTCTACACTCTATACCCTACACTCTATAATATACATTCTATACCCTACACTCTATACCCTACACTCTATACCCTACACTCTACACTCTATACCCTACACTCTATAACATACACTCTATACCCTACACTCTATACCCTACACTCTACACTCTATACCCTACACTCTATACCATACAATCTATACCCTACACTCTACACTCTATACCCTACACTCTATACCCTACACTCTACACTCTGTACCCTACACTCTATACCCTACACTCTAATCCCTACACTCTACACTCTATACCCTACACTCTATACCCTTCACTCTATACCCTACACTCTACACTCTATACCCTACACTCTATATCCTACACTACACTCTATACCCTACACTCTATGCCATACACTCTATACCCTACACTCTATACCACACACTCTATACCCTACACTCTATACCCTACACTCTACACCCTACACTCTATACCTTACACTCTATACCCTACACTCTATACCCTACAATCTAAACTCTACACCCTACACTCTACACTCTATACCCTACACTCTATAATATACACTCTATACCCTACACTCTATACCCTACACTCTATACCCTACACTCTACACTCTATACCCTACACTCTATAACATACACTCTATACCCTACACTCTATACCCTACACTCTACACTCTATACCCTACACTCTATACCATACAATCTATACCCTACACTCTATACCATACACTCTATACAATACACTCTATACCCTACACTCTACACCCTACACTCTATATATTACACTCTATACCCTACACTCTATACCCTACAATCTAAACTCTATACCCTACACTCTACACTCTATACCCTACACTCTATAACATACACTCTATACCCTACACTCTATACCCTACACTCTATACCATACACTCTACACTCTATACCCTACACTCTATACCATACACTCTACACCATATACTCTATAGCATACACTCTATACCCTACACTCTACACTCTATACCCTACACTCTATACCCAACACTCTATACCCTACACTATACACTCGTTACCCTACACTCTACACTTTATACCCTACACTCTATACCCTACACTCTATACCCTACACTCTATACCCTACACTCTACACTCTATACACTACACTCTATAGCCTACACTCTACAATCTATACCCTACACTCTATACCCTACACTCTATAGCCTACAGTCTATACCCTACACTCTATACCCTACACTCTACACTCTACACCTTACACTCTACACTCTATTCCCTACACTCTATACCCTACACTCTATACCCTACACTTTATACCCTACACTCTATACCCTACACTCTACACCCTACACTCTATACCCCACACTCTATACCATACACTCTATACCCTACAGTCTACACTCTATACCCTACACTCTACACCCTACACTCTATACCCTACACTCTAATCCCTACACTCTACACTCTATACCCTACACTCTATACCCTACACTCTACACTCTATACCTTACACTCTACACTCTATTCCCTACACTCTATACCCTACACTCTATACCCTACACTCTATACCCTACACTCTACACTATATACCCTACACTCTATACCATACACTCTATACCCTACACTCTACACTCTATACCCTACACTCTATACCCTACCCTCTTTGCCCTACAACCTATACCCTACACTCTATACCCTACACTCTATACCCTACACTCTATACCATACACTCTATACCCTACACTCTACACTCTATACCCTACTGTTGTGAATTCTGTGGCTGAATTCACTCCTGTGGTCACAAGTGGTACTGCAGCTTCTGAGCTTCCTCCCTCAGGTGTTCTGGTGAGCTCGTTAACTGCTTCATTACTTAACTCCGCCTGATGCTGCTATCCTTGCTCCTTGTCAATGTTTCAGTGTTGGATCTGAGCTTCTCCTGATTGTTCCTGTGACCTGCTGCTCTGTATAGCTAAGTGCTTTTTGTTTTTTTGTTGCTTTTTTTCTGTCCAGCTTGTCTTTTGTTTTGCTGGAAGCTCTGAGACGCAAAGGGTGTACCGCCGTGCCGTTAGTTCGGCACGGTGGTTTTTTTTTGCCCCCTTTGCGTGGTTTTGCTTTAGGGTTTTTTGTAGACTGCAAAGTTCGCTTTACTGTCCTCGCTCTGTCCTAGAATATCGGGCCCCACTTTGCTGAATCTATTTCATCCCTACGTTTTGTCTTTTCATCTTACTCACAGTCATTATATGTGGGGGGCTGCCTTTTCCTTTGGGGAATTTCTCTGGGGCAAGTCAGGCCTATTTTTCTATCTTCAGGCTAGCTAGTTTCTTAGGCTGTGCCGAGTTGCCTAGGTAGTTGTTAGGCGCTATCCACAGCCGCTTTTAGTTGTGTTTAGGATAGGATCAGGTGTGCAGTCTACAGAGTTTCCACGTCTCAGAGCTCGTTCTTGTATTTTTGGGTATTTGTCAGATCACTGTGTGCGCTCTGATTGCTAAGCACACTGTGTTTCTGGATTGCCTTCATAACACCTGTCATTAGCAAACATAACACCCTACACTCTACACCCTACACTCTATACCCTACACTCTATGCCCTACACTCTATACCCTACACTCTACACCCTACACTCTATACCCTACACTCTATACCATACACTCTATACCCTACACTCTACACTCTATACCCTACACTCTACACCCTACACTCTATACCCTACACTCTAATCCCTACACTCTACACTCTATACCCTACACTCTATACCCTACACTCTACACTCTCTACCCTACACTCTCTACCCTACACTCTACACTCTATACCCTACACTCTATGCCCTACACTCTATACCCTACACTCTACACCCTACACTCTATACCCTACACTCTATACCATAGACTCTATACCCTGCACTCTACACTCTATACCTGTTAAATATTAATTATTCTTATTTTTATTCTGTACTGAGCACATTGCTTCTTGCTGACACTATGAAAAGCTATTTCTGTGTATGTAGCTCAGAGTATACGTTAACTCCATATACAGAAGACACGTGATCTGTAGAAACCATATATAAATGTCTCTTAGGAGGGGGTGGGGGGCTTTTTGTCACGTGGGACGGTCACCTCCCTTCCTTCACCATCATTCTCCATGGACATGAGACAAGACACGAGGAACAACAGCTGTTAGCTACTCCATGCCATGATGACTTCAGACTTTCACACAGACAGATGACTTCTACCATTCAGGACCCTGGAAAGATGAGTAACAGGAGAAGCGCTGATATTTACACATGGACACTCTGTTTGTAATTGTTTCATCTACCTTTTATGTTTTTGCTGCGATGGTGGATAACTCAATAAACCACTATACTTTCGTCAGAATATCATGACATTTTTCTTTTAAGAATAACGCACCTGGTTAAGTCTTGATGAGATATTTTTGAGCAATAACGATTTTTAACATTTGGCCTAGCCAGCCAGTTTTGATTTTTTGTGCTATTTTTGCGTGAATTTCCTTCTTCTTGCACACGGGGGAAGACAGAAGAGTTCCGCTAGATTGTGCAAGTATTCAGGAATTCCACTTAAAAATTTCAAGTCACAAAGATCTCACAAGAACCTACGAATGACGGAGACTAACAGGTGTTGTACGGATTGACAGCAAGCACTGGTAGTGCTGAAGAACAGACGTGCTAAAAATAGCCGTGCTGAAGTCCGGAGCCCAGCGTTGTAAAAGCAAAGGAACTACAAGCTGAGATTTCAAGGTAAGACAAATGGATTTGATAAATTCATATGCTAAATCAAGTCAGATAGACTTTGTAAGTTTGTACGGATCTAGCTTAGAAATATTTTGGTCTAATTTATTTGCAGAATGCAGAACTGCGAATTTGAATTTAGATTCTAAGCTAATGTTTAGGAAAAAAGAAAAAGAGCAACTTAAAATATTTTACATATGGTTTATGTATTTAACGAGTTTGTGACAGAGAAGTCCAAAAAAGACAGCGTAGAAAGAATTTCTAAGGAAACTAATGATGTTCCCAAGATTGACTGTAATGAGAAGAGTGAGGAAGATGTGACACACGTGTGTGTGGCCGCCCAAGGTGACATTGACGTGTCACATGATGAAAAACAAGATGGAGGAAGCGTAGGAGAGATGACAACTGACAAAGATGATCTACGAGGGACAGATGTACAAGGGCCACTAAAAATAGACGACTCAGAGGCCCAACTCCAACTTAAATCTAGGAAAATCCTGCTAAAATTATGCAAAATCATTCCTGCATATGATGACAAAATCCATGTGTGCAGAAATTCAGAGATATTTGAGAGTTTTGCTGATAAGTTTGATTTGACTAATGTGCAGAGAAATAATTTGTTTAAAATTTGGCTTCCGGTAATCTTCTCCAGAAGACTCTCACTAAAAATGCAGACTGATGAGTTCCACGAAAAGATGACTGATGTAGAAAGATTAAGAATTTTGATTTTCTGTGGATTGAAAGAAAATTATCCAGATCTTGATATTCTTCTAAAATTGAAGATTGGCCGGGAAGAATGTACGTTTACTTTTATGGCCATTTTTGAAAGGATTTATAAATTGGTCTGTACGAATTTGAATCAACAATCCATGATAAATTGTTTTGTAAACAAATTTAAATTCTTAAATCCTGTATCTCGTATAATTGCTACACAGAAAAATTCTTTATACGAATGCGCCCAATCCCTTGATTTTTCTAGAAAACACGAGAATCTTGAAAGGAAAACACATTTTACTAAGTTTTTGAAACCAGTCAGAATTCAATCTTATCAAAAGCCAAAATCAAAATCTTCAAATCTGATCCAAAATCAAATCTATGAAGTACGAAGAAAATTACATATTTGTTACAAACCGTATGAAAAGATTCAGGAGTCTATTAAAGAAATTTCTCTGAAAGATTTAAAATCTGAAGGCTTAGATCTGTCTCTAAAGATGGCGGAAACTGACAGACGGAAGCAGGTGAGTATCCCAGGGGGAGCTCAGCTGAACACTCCATTATCGCAGCAGCTCTTCAAAGAGTCCATAGGGTTAAAACTGACCTTACTAAATACAGCATTTCAGATAATCGACAGAGAGTTACATTTTGGGATAGGAATTGGCTAAAAATGTAATTATATTATATGATGAGTTATACAATGTATTATTTATTAATATGTAATTATTCTGTTTCAATATAATTCTGCAGTTACATATATTAATATAATATACAGTAAATACTGTAGCATATTTGTATAAGTAGAGATTATATTAACTGCATTTTTATATATATAGCGAAATAATTAAAATATACTCCAGTAAAAAATATTTAGAATTACAATTAAATACATTTATTAAGTATATACATATGTATAAGATATTTAAATTATTTTGTTTTGAAATAAATATGAAATTAACCTTTATCTTTCATTTCCCTTAGAATTTTACTTTCAAAGCGAGGATTGAACAAAAAATACCTCTTTCATGAATTTATGTCTTATTTACACAGGAAGCTATATTAACTGCATGATTTTTATATATATATTTAACACTAACAAAATAAATAATATATCTAACAACCTAAAAATGTGTGTACTACATGTAAATTTTCTTTCTGTAATAATCTAAAACGTGGTTTTTTTTTCCTCCCACTGCATGGTGCATGACGTGACAGCTGTGAGTTAAGGAATATCATATAGCCTTGATTTTTAATTTTAGGAATTTTCCTCAGCCTTTACATTCAAATGGTTTCAGTAACAGGCTTGTACCGAAATAGTGTTGAAACATTCAACTCGGGTTTCTTGTAAATGGAGGAGTCCTTTCTATTAGGTTAAAACATACTGTTACATAATATTTGGGGAATATTCAAAGGAATATTAGAATACTAAATTTAATAGATTACAATGCGCATTGATTGATAATTAGGATACAATATTTTGGGTTAATATACATGTTTTTTATTCTTTGTATGTGAAATGTATTGTGAACGTCTATGTGAGTCACATGTGACAGGTGAGAGAACATATGAGCAGCTGCTGAGTGAATTTGACATGAGATGTGATGTAAGAGTGACCAGAGCGTGGAATGTGGAATGTGGAATGTGTATGCACAGTTTGACTGAGGCCTCATGATTTATGGTATGTCAGAAAAAAAAAAAAAACAACAACTTTGTGTTTAATAAATAATAAGATTCAGTTAAATTATTAGAATATTAAGATATATTTAAATATTATTATGCAACATATATTTCTTTGGTGATTATTATTTAATAAGTACAATAATACATCAATATGATTTTTCAAGGAAACCTACATTTAGAACATTTTTTCCTAATGATAATTTTTTCATATTTCAGTGTTTTTTATATTTACATAGATGAGTATACATCTTCAAACAAATATATGGCACAAGTTGATATGACAGTTATAAAAATAATTATTTTTCATTTGGGTTTTTTACAAATTAATTTTTTCATAAAATAATATTTTTTGATATTAAGGGAGAAATGTGTTTTTGATCCTGATCACATCATCACATTTCATCAATACCTCTTCTTCACACATTTTAATAAAGAAGAAATATTAATAAGGTATTATTGGGTACAATAACAATAAATATTATAAATATCATTTTTTTTCTCTTATGAAGGGTATTATATGCAAAGTTGCATAATTTCAATATTTTGGTGATCCAAGGTTATGACAACATCTACATGAGGAAAATATTAAGGGAATGTATTACTGAGACATAACCTCAGCATTTGTCATCAACATATAAAGGCCTTATTTTTATTTTTTATTCTCATTTTTATTTTTCATTTTTTTTCCACTTTTCTTTCAATTTTTATTTTTCATTCTTATTTTTCATCAAGGAAAAATCAATATTTAATAGAGTAATGTCTACAAGCATATTGCTTTATCAAATATAGTGATCATATGGTTTCATTATATAAGAAAATTTCAATTCTGAGTTAAATACAACAATTCTTTCACTCATTCATTTATTCATATATATACTTATTTTGGTTCATGGCTATACATGCTTACATATTATTGGTCTACTGAACATAATTTAATAAAGTTTTAATACTAAATATCAGCACTTGTTACATAAAAGACATACTGACATCTATGGGTTCAAAAAGAAATTACACCTATGACATAAAAATGTCCAATCACATGAAGAATATGGTTAATAATATACTATCATTTATTATTATTATTATTTTATTTTTCCAAATATAAACTCCATTTTAATATCATTTAATAATTATATGAATATTATTGATTGCTATGGTACGCTGTGATATTATAAGTTAGGGAAATTACCAGATTTGGTATAGAATAGGGAATGAAGACTTCAATCAAGATACTAAAGACGTTAATAAAGATTTTATATTTTTCTAAATTCAATTGATTCTTAAAAGTTACAAGAAGAAAAGCCGTTATCCAGAAGTTCCACAAGGTAACAATGCTATGATTTCTGAGTAATAATAGACTGTGTCAAATACAATTCATGTCACAACTACAGCATCCATCACTGACAACTGAGTACAGTATCAAAGATGAACTGTGTTATTACGTTCCAGTGGTTTCCTATCACCTATAAGACTTCCATGAAAGCTGGTGAACACTCAGGTAATTGTCAGGACGCTACAACCCTGACATATGTCCTGTGTACTAAGGACTGGTTATGGTGCTATGTTTGGCAAGGAAGAGTCAATGTAACCCTTGCTGTGCTGACCAAAGACGTCACACCTGTCCCAAGACCAGCGCGGACAATATGGAAGGATTCCAGATGATTTCCAAGGCGAGCCGATGTAAGTCCAGGTCTATAAAGGTGACACTGCACAGATATTAAAGCTACATTTCATCTATGGACTTTGTTTTCTTATCAACATTTGAATTTATGGACTTTGATTGACACATGACACACAGTCTCTACATATCTACATGCTATCATCTATTTCAAAAGACTTATAATAAAGATTGTTTTAAAAGAAGAAGACATCAATATGAAGACCAGATGACATCAGACCTGAGATGCTTCAAGTAGATATAGGGAAGTATATATATATATATTTTATATGAATATTGGTCACGGCTTACCATAACATGAATTTATATATCATTATATTATTGAGAACATATAACATTATTATTGATATTATTTATTACATCATTTTGCCAAAGAAGAAAGAAGATTTTATTAATATTTTAATTTGAGGGTTCCAATCAATGTCTGTCACCCTCAAAAGGGGGAATTGTTAAATATTAATTATTCTTATTTTTATTCTGTACTGAGCACATTGCTTCTTGCTGACACTATGAAAAGCTATTTCTGTGTATGTAGCTCAGAGTATACGTTAACTCCATATACAGAAGACACGTGATCTGTAGAAACCATATATAAATGTCTCTTAGGAGGGGGTGGGGGGCTTTTTGTCACGTGGGACGGTCACCTCCCTTCCTTCACCATCATTCTCCATGGACATGAGACAAGACACGAGGAACAACAGCTGTTAGCTACTCCATGCCATGATGACTTCAGACTTTCACACAGACAGATGACTTCTACCATTCAGGACCCTGGAAAGATGAGTAACAGGAGAAGCGCTGATATTTACACATGGACACTCTGTTTGTAATTGTTTCATCTACCTTTTATGTTTTTGCTGCGATGGTGGATAACTCAATAAACCACTATACTTTCGTCAGAATATCATGACATTTTTCTTTTAAGAATAACGCACCTGGTTAAGTCTTGATGAGATATTTTTGAGCAATAACGATTTTTAACAATACCCTACACTCTACACCCTACACTCTATACCCTACACTCTAATCCCTACACTCTACACTCTATACCCTACACTCTACACTCTTTACCCTGCACTCTATACCCTACACTCTATACCCTACACTCTACACTCTATACCCTACACTCTACACTCTATACCATGCACTCTATACCCTACACTCTATACCCTACACTCTATACCCTACACTCTATACCCTACACTCTACACTATATACCCTACACTCTATACCCTACACTCTATACCCTACACTCTACACTCTATACCCTACACTCTATACCCTACACTCTTTGCCCTACACTCTATACCCTACACTCTATACCCTACACTCTATACCCCACACTCTATACCATACACTCTATACCCTACACTAAACACTCTATACCCTACACTCTACACCCTACACTCTATACCCTACACTCTATACCCTACACTCTATACCCTACACTCTACACTCTATACCCTACACTCTATACCCTACACTCTATGCCCTACACTCTATATCCTACACTCTACACCCTACACTCTATACCCTACACTCTATACCATACACTCTATACCCTACACTAAACACTCTATACCCTACACTCTACACCCTACACTCTATACCCTACACTCTATACCCTACACTCTATACCCTACACTCTACACTCTATACCCTACACTTTATACCCTACACTCTATACCCTACGATCTAATCCCTACACTCTACACTCTATACCCTACACTCTATACCCTACACTCTACACTCTATACCTTACACTCTACACTCTATTCCCTACACTCTATACCCTACACTCTATACCCTACACTCTATACCCTACACTCTATACCCAACACTCTACACCCTACACTCTATACCATACACTCTATACCCTACACTCTACACTCTATACCCTACACTCTAAACTCTATACCCTACACTCTATACCCTTCACTCTATACCCTACACTCTATACCCTACACTCTACACTCTATACCCTACACTCTACACTCTATACCCTACACTCTATACCCTACACTTTATACCCTACACTCTATACCCTACACTCTATACCCTACACTCTACACTCTATACCCTACACTCTATACCCTACACTCTATACCCTACACTCTACACTCTATACCCTACACTCTATACCCTACACTCTATACCCTACACTCTACACTCTATACCCTGCACTCTATACCCTACACTCTATACCCTACACTCTATACCCTACACTCTACACTCTATACCCTACACTCTATAACATACACTCTATACCCTACACTCTATACCCTACACTCTACACTCTATACCCTACACTCTATACCATACAATCTATACCCTACACTCTATACCCTACACTCTACACTCTATACCCTACACTCTATACCCTACACTCTACACTCTGTACCCTACACTCTATACCCTACACTCTAATCCCTACACTCTACACTCTATACCCTACACTCTATACCCTACACTCTATATCCTACACTCTACACTCTATACCCTACACTCTATATCCTACACTCTACACTCTATACCCTACACTCTATGCCATACACTCTATACCCTACACTCTATACCATACACTCTATACCCTACACTCTATACCCTACACTCTACACCCTACACTCTATACCTTACACTCTATACCCTACACTCTATACCCTACAATCTAAACTCTACACCCTACACTCTACACTCTATACCCTACACTCTATAATATACACTCTATACCCTACACTCTATACCCTACACTCTATACCCTACACTCTACACTCTATACCCTACACTCTATAACATACACTCTATACCCTACACTCTATACCCTACACTCTACACTCTATACCCTACACTCTATACCATACAATCTATACCCTACACTCTATACCCTACACTCTACACTCTATACCCTACACTCTATACCCTACACTCTACACTCTGTACCCTACACTCTATACCCTACACTCTAATCCCTACACTTTACACTCTATACCCTACACTCTATACCCTACACTCTATACCCTACACTCTACACTCTATACCCTACACTCTATATCCTACACTCTACACTCTATACCCTACACTCTATGCCATACACTCTATACCCTACACTCTATACCATACACTCTATACCCTACACTCTATACCCTACACTCTACACCCTACACTCTATACCTTACACTCTATACCCTACACTATATACCCTACAATCTAAACTCTACACCCTACACTCTACACTCTATACCCTACACTCTATAATATACACTCTATACCCTACACT